>NC_069500.1:1148015584-1148258084 GCF_027579735.1 Bombina bombina | reverse complement strand
AGAGAGATATAGAGAGAGAGATATAGAGAGAGAGATATAGAGAGAGAGATATAGAGAGAGAGATATAGAGAGAGAGATATAGAGAGAGAGATATAGAGAGAGAGATATAGAGAGAGAGATATAGAGAGAGAGATATAGAGAGAGAGATATAGAGAGAGAGATATAGAGAGAGAGATATAGAGAGAGAGATATAGAGAGAGAGATATAGAGAGAGAGATATAGAGAGAGAGATATAGAGAGAGAGATATAGAGAGAGAGATATAGAGAGAGAGATATAGAGAGAGAGATATAGAGAGAGAGATATAGAGAGAGAGATATAGAGAGAGAGATATAGAGAGAGAGATATAGAGAGAGAGATATAGAGAGAGAGATATAGAGAGAGAGATATAGAGAGAGAGATATAGAGAGAGAGATATAGAGAGAGAGATATAGATATAGAGAGAGAGATATAGAGATAGATAGAGATAGAGATAGAGATATAGAGAGAGAGATATAGAGAGAGATATATAGAGAGAGAGATATAGAGAGAGAGATATAGAGAGAGAGATATAGAGAGAGAGATATAGAGAGAGAGATATAGAGAGAGAGATATAGAGAGAGAGATATAGAGAGAGAGATATAGAGAGAGAGATAGATAGAGATAGAGATAGATAGAGATAGAGATAGAGATAGATAGAGATAGAGATAGATAGAGATAGAGATATAGAGAGAGAGATATAGAGAGAGAGATATAGAGAGAGAGATATAGAGAGAGAGATATAGAGAGAGAGATATAGAGAGAGAGATATAGAGAGAGAGATATAGAGAGAGAGATATAGAGAGAGAGATATAGAGAGAGAGATATAGAGAGAGAGATATAGAGAGAGAGATATAGATATAGAGAGAGAGATATAGAGATAGATAGAGATAGAGATAGAGATATAGAGAGAGATAGAGAGAGAGATATAGAGAGAGAGATATAGAGAGAGAGATATAGAGAGAGAGATATAGAGAGAGAGATATAGAGAGAGAGATATAGAGAGAGAGATATAGAGAGAGAGATATAGAGAGAGAGAGAGAGATATAGAGATAGATAGAGATAGAGATAGAGATATAGAGAGAGAGATATAGAGAGAGAGATATAGAGAGAGAGATATAGAGAGAGAGATATAGAGAGAGAGATATAGAGAGAGAGATATAGAGAGAGAGATATAGAGAGAGAGATATAGAGAGAGAGATATATAGAGATAGATAGAGATAGAGATAGATAGAGATAGAGATAGAGATAGATAGAGATAGAGATAGATAGAGAGAGAGATATAGAGAGAGAGATATAGAGAGAGAGATATAGAGAGAGAGATATAGAGAGAGAGATATAGAGAGAGAGATATAGAGAGAGAGATATAGAGAGAGAGATATAGAGAGAGAGATATAGAGAGAGAGATATAGAGAGAGAGATATATAGAGATAGATAGAGATAGAGATAGATAGAGATAGAGATAGATAGAGATAGAGATAGAGATAGATAGAGATAGAGATATAGAGAGAGAGATATAGAGAGAGAGATATAGATATAGAGAGAGAGATATAGATATAGAGAGAGAGATATAGATATAGAGAGAGAGATATAGAGATAGATAGAGATAGAGATAGAGATATAGAGATAGAGATATAGAGAGAGAGATATAGAGAGAGATATATAGAGAGAGAGATATAGAGAGAGAGATATAGAGAGAGAGATATAGAGAGAGAGATATAGAGAGAGAGATATAGAGAGAGAGATATAGAGAGAGAGATATAGAGAGAGAGATATAGAGAGAGAGATATATAGAGATAGATAGAGATAGAGATAGATAGAGATAGAGATAGATAGAGATAGAGATAGAGATAGATAGAGATAGAGATATAGAGAGAGAGATATAGAGAGAGAGATATAGAGAGAGAGATATAGAGAGAGAGATATAGAGAGAGAGATATAGAGAGAGAGATATAGAGAGAGAGATATAGAGAGAGAGATATAGAGAGAGAGATATAGAGAGAGAGATATAGAGAGAGAGATATAGATATAGAGAGAGAGATATAGAGATAGATAGAGATAGAGATAGAGATATAGAGAGAGAGATATAGAGAGAGAGATATAGAGAGAGAGATATAGAGAGAGAGATATAGAGAGAGAGATATAGAGAGAGAGATATAGAGAGAGAGATATAGAGAGAGAGAGAGAGATATAGAGATAGATAGAGATAGAGATAGAGATAGAGATAGAGATATAGAGAGAGAGATATAGAGAGAGAGATATAGAGAGAGAGATATAGAGAGAGAGATATAGAGAGAGAGATATAGAGAGAGAGATATAGAGAGAGAGATATAGAGAGAGAGATATAGAGAGAGAGATATAGAGAGAGAGATATAGAGAGAGAGATATAGAGAGAGAGATATAGAGAGAGAGATATAGAGAGAGAGATATAGAGAGAGAGATATAGAGAGAGAGATATAGAGAGAGAGATATAGAGAGAGAGATATAGAGAGAGAGATATAGAGAGAGAGATATAGATATAGAGAGAGAGATATAGAGATAGATAGAGATAGAGATAGAGATAGATAGAGATAGAGATATAGAGAGAGAGATATAGAGAGAGAGATATAGAGAGAGAGATATAGAGAGAGAGATATAGAGAGAGAGATATAGAGAGAGAGATATAGAGAGAGAGATATAGATATAGAGAGAGAGATATAGAGATAGATAGAGATAGAGATAGAGATATAGAGAGAGATAGAGAGAGAGAGATAGAGAGAGAGATATAGAGAGAGAGATATAGAGAGAGAGATATAGAGAGAGAGATATAGAGAGAGAGATATAGAGAGAGAGATATAGAGAGAGAGATATAGAGAGAGAGATATAGAGAGAGATATAGATATAGAGAGAGAGATATAGAGATAGATAGAGATAGAGATAGAGATATAGAGAGAGATAGAGAGAGAGAGATAGAGAGAGAGATATAGAGAGAGAGATATAGAGAGAGAGATATAGAGAGAGAGATATAGATATAGAGAGAGAGATATAGAGATAGATAGAGATAGAGATAGAGATATAGAGAGAGATAGAGAGAGAGAGATAGAGAGAGAGATATAGAGAGAGAGATATAGAGAGAGAGATATAGAGAGAGAGATATAGAGAGAGAGATATAGAGAGAGAGATATAGAGAGAGAGATATAGAGAGAGAGATATAGAGAGAGAGATATAGAGAGAGATATAGAGAGAGAGATATAGAGAGAGAGATATAGAGAGAGAGATATAGAGAGAGAGATATAGAGAGAGAGATATAGATATAGAGAGAGAGATATAGAGATAGATAGAGATAGAGATAGAGATATAGAGAGAGATAGAGAGAGAGAGATAGAGAGAGAGATATAGAGAGAGAGATATAGAGAGAGAGATATAGAGAGAGAGATATAGAGAGAGAGATATAGAGAGAGAGATATAGAGAGAGAGATATAGAGAGAGAGATATAGAGAGAGAGATATAGAGAGAGAGATATAGAGAGAGAGATATAGAGAGAGAGAGAGAGATATAGAGATAGATAGAGATAGAGATAGAGATAGAGATAGAGATATAGAGAGAGAGATATAGAGAGAGAGATATAGAGAGAGAGATATAGAGAGAGAGATATAGAGAGAGAGATATAGAGAGAGAGATATAGAGAGAGAGATATAGAGAGAGAGATATAGAGAGAGAGATATAGAGAGAGAGATATAGAGAGAGAGATATAGAGAGAGAGATATAGAGAGAGAGATATAGAGAGAGAGATATAGAGAGAGAGATATAGAGAGAGAGATATAGAGAGAGAGATATAGAGAGAGAGATATAGAGAGAGAGATATAGAGAGAGAGATATAGATATAGAGAGAGATATAGAGATAGATAGAGATAGAGATAGAGATAGATAGAGATAGAGATATAGAGAGAGAGATATAGAGAGAGAGATATAGAGAGAGAGATATAGAGAGAGAGATATAGAGAGAGAGATATAGAGAGAGAGATATAGAGAGAGAGATATAGAGAGAGAGATATAGAGAGAGAGATATAGAGAGAGAGATATAGAGAGAGAGATATAGAGAGAGAGAGAGAGATATAGAGATAGATAGAGATAGAGATAGAGATATAGAGAGAGATAGAGAGAGAGAGATAGAGAGAGAGATATAGAGAGAGAGATATAGAGAGAGAGATATAGAGAGAGAGATATAGAGAGAGAGATATAGAGAGAGAGATATAGAGAGAGAGATATAGAGAGAGAGATATAGAGAGAGAGATATAGAGAGAGAGATATAGAGAGAGAGATATAGAGAGAGAGATATAGAGAGAGAGATATAGAGAGAGAGATATAGAGAGAGAGATATAGAGAGAGAGATATAGAGAGAGAGATATAGAGAGAGAGATATATAGAGAGAGATATAGAGAGAGAGATATAGAGAGAGAGATATAGAGAGAGAGATATAGAGAGAGAGATATAGAGAGAGAGATATAGAGAGAGAGATATAGAGAGAGAGATATAGAGAGAGAGATATAGAGAGAGAGATATAGAGAGAGAGATATAGATATAGAGAGAGAGATATAGAGATAGATAGAGATAGAGATAGATAGAGATAGAGATAGAGATAGATAGAGATAGAGATATAGAGAGAGAGATATAGAGAGAGAGATATAGAGAGAGAGATATAGAGAGAGAGATATAGAGAGAGAGATATAGAGAGAGAGATATAGAGAGAGAGATATAGAGAGAGAGATATAGAGAGAGAGATATAGAGAGAGAGATATAGAGAGAGAGATATAGAGAGAGAGATATAGAGAGAGAGATATAGAGATAGATAGAGATATAGAGAGAGATAGAGAGAGAGATATAGAGAGAGAGATATAGAGAGAGAGATATAGAGAGAGAGATATAGAGAGAGAGATATAGATATAGAGAGAGAGATATAGATATAGAGAGAGAGATAGATAGAGATAGAGATAGAGATATAGAGAGAGAGATATAGAGATAGATAGAGATAGAGATAGAGATATAGAGAGAGAGATATAGAGATAGATAGAGATAGAGATAGAGATAGATATAGAGATAGATATAGAGATAGATATAGAGATAGATAGAGATAGAGAGATAGATAGTGATAGAGAGATAGTGATAGAGATATAGAGATATATATATATATATATATATATATATATATATATATATATATATATATATATATATATATATATATATATATATATATATATATATATATATATATATAATGTGTGTTTGTTTAAATTTAGGAGCCATAGCTCCCTTGACTTTGCTGCTAAGTGACCCTGGCTACAAGGGATAACAACACCCTTCAGAGGGAGGAGATGTGAACCCGGCTTGGTCAGATTCCTTTACAGAATGTGAAATGTTTAATGAACATTTCCATAGCTAGGTCACTTGAATGTCAAGCTGGCTTGCACTGTCTACTGCAGTTGTTTTCTGCTATGCTTGCTATGATAACAGATCTCCATTAATAATAAGTTAGATAAAATAAGACAAGCATACTTTTAGTATTTAAAGAATGTTGTGATTTTAAAAAATGAATTTTATTTTTTATAAACCATTCATCTCTCTTACTTGATACATGGATGCCTATTAGTATATTCTAATCCAGTGTTTTTCAACCAGTCTGCCGTGGCACACTAGTGTGCCGTGAGAGATCCTCAGGTGTGCCACGGCAGACTGACAACAGTGTGACATATTTTTTAAACTTTGCTTGTTTTTTACTCCCAGTGCAGGGGTAGTTTGTAGGAGGCATGGCACAGCAGCACAATACATACAGTATGTGTGTGTTTGTGTGTATGTGTATATATATATGCTGTATTAGGCTACAATGTGTGATTTTTTTAACATTTTGGGATGGTGGTGTGCCACAGGATTTTTTAATGTAAAAAAGTGTGCCATGTCAAAAAAAAGGTTAAAAATCACTGTTCTAATCAACTGCATTATGCACAGGTTGTATATTATTGCACGCTTGTGTGCCATGTCAAAAAAAAGGTTAAAAATCACTGTTCTAATCAACTGCATTATGCACAGGTTGTATATTATTGCACGCTTGCATCTCCTGTGCCCATCAATTTACACTTACACTCATGAAACACATGAAACAGACAGAAAGTGAATGTTTGTGCACAACTCGCAGGGCAGGTTCAAGACATTGTACAACCAGAGTCAGTTGTCTCAGATTAAGATTCAGCAGATTAAATATTCACATGAGAAAATGCAGATGGTGATCACATAATATGAATTTCTCTTTAAAAACACTATTATCAAAAATATGATCTCCCTATGTGCTGCCTGGGCCCTGTGTCCCACCTGGTACAATTATAGAACCAGACCTGGTACAATAATAAATACTGTTGTTCGGTATTAGCGTTACTTGCGAACATTTGTTCCATAATAAAATGTCCCGGGTTTAACCCTCACAGAAAGGGTTAAACCACCTAGTTGGTGTTCTGCTTAGAAGCTGCAGTGTATTGCATGTGGTGAACCAGTTAGGAGCAGTATATGCAAGCAAGAAATAAACAATGTTTTTAACTCTTTGCAGGCATTAAAGGGACAGTCAAGTCCAAAAAAAACTTTAATGTTTCAAATAGGGCATGTCATTTTAAACAACTTTCCAATTTACTTTTATCACCAATTTTGCTTTGTTCTTTTGGTATTCCTAGTTGAAAGCTAGACCTAGGAAGGCTCATATGATAATTGCTAAGCCCTTGAAGGCTGCCTCTAATCACATGCTTTTGTATTTGTTTTTCACAGCAGGGGATAGCTAGTTCAGGTAAACCCTATAGATAACATTGTGAGCATGCCCGTGAATTGTGGCAGACACTGCACTAATTGGCTAAAATAAAAGTCAATAGATAATAAATAAAATGTCATGTGATCAGGGGGCTGTCAGAAGATGTTTAGATACAAGTTAATCACAGAGGTAAAAAGTGTATTATTATAACTGTGTTGGTTATGCAAAACTGGGAAATGGGTAATAAAGGGATTATCTATTTTTTAAAACAACAAAAATTCTGGTGTTGACTGTCCCTTTAAGTATAGTTACCATGGTACATTAGTCCTAACATGTCCCTTTAATTGCTTTCCGGTTACTGATTACAGCTCACATAGCTCTATTAGTTGACAGTGGCAGATTTTTTTTCCCCCAGCACTTGATAGATCTGCAATTTAAAACTCCCCATTTTTTTTTATTTTATTTTTTTGCATACATTAAAATATTACATCTAATGAACAGAATAACCTGATATTCAAATTAGAGACATTATCTGTTGAAGATAATAACAAATTTTCTGTTTTATCATTACAAGATTTCAGCAGCTTTATGTTCTTGTGAACAGGAGCCTGTAAGATTTTCTTTGGTAGAAGCTGAGCATGATTCGTCAGCAATAGTCACCTCATCAGATAGCTTAGTCAATTCCTCATTATTCTTAGCTGCCATCTGACTGTCTCGGTAAGAACCTGGATTTCTTGTTGTTTCTGGTAGCATTTCCTGCCAGCTCTATAGACATCAGCACAGAGATATTCTGGAGTAACTTCCAGATAGAAAGATGCTCTATACTCAACCCACTCTGCATAGTTTCCCTTCCTTAGCAGTCTATAGAGACGATCAACTGGGAACTGGAGACCTGCCTTGGTGGAGCTGCAGGCTTGGTGACCTTCTATTGATTACCAGACATAATAAAAACTTAAGCAATAATCTAACCACCTATTTTCCCAAATAAACCAGGGTGCAATGAAAACCCCAAAAACCTTAGTACTAGGGTTGGGCAATAGGGAAAAAAATAAATTTCACATCAGCACCCCCTATAAGCCCATATAAGCCCCATCAGCTCCCACTGTAACCCTGCACCTGCTGTAACCCCCATAATCCCCCCTCTGTAACCTGCAAGTCCCATCAGCTCCTTTAAAATCATAAGCACCGCCTGTAACCACCATCAACCCCCAACCCACATAAGTCCCAGCACCCCCCCCTCCCTGTATCCCGCATCTGCCACAGCGCACCCCCCTCCCTGTAACCCCCATCAGCCATAGCGCTCCCCGGTAAGTCGGCTCAATGTCATAAGGCAGGCACGGCAAGTCGGCGGCCCTCCTGTATGTCATAGGTGATGTCAAAGGGGGTGGGGCTAAATATCACATACTCTCACGGTTTTAAAACTGCAGTGATTAATCGCGGTTTAAAATTGCATCCGCGATTAATCGTGCCGCCCTACTCAGTACATTTTAAAATACCTGTTTTTAAATGTAGCAAAAAAAATATTTGTATTACCCTTTTAATAAAATTATTCTATATAAACAAACAGTTGTGCTAAACAATTATGGTATCGTGGCAACTGAGGCACCATTAGCTGGGTCATCACCATCTGCACTATGACCTTGCGCTTACATTGGACACACTTTAGTTAGAAAAGATCCATGTAGCGCAAACAGCTGGTGAATGGGCTATTTGTACTTGTAAATGATTCCTGTAAATATCCACAAGTCCTGGATTAGTAAAGTTTTCAATTTACCTCTATCAAATTTGCTTCGTTCCCACGATATTCTTTGTTGAAGAGATACCTAGATAGTTGTCTGGAGCACTACATGGCAGGAAATAGTGCTGCTATTTAGTGCTCTTGCAAATAGATAACATTATTGCAGAACTGCTCCCATATAGTGGTGCAGACACGTGCACACTCCTGATCTTAAATCCCTGCTTTTTCAACAAGATACCAAGAGAACACAGAATATTTGATTAGTGTTTTAGAAAGTTGTTTAGAATTGTATGTGCTAGTTGAGTCTTTAAGAAAAAAAGTTGGTTTCATGTCCCTTTTTTGAGTGGACTAATATTTTTTTTTATCTGAAACTTATCTCCTGACTATAGTGATATTTTACTCTGGAAGATCTAAATTACTATGATAAATTATTCCCTTGGATTTTGTTAGAGAAGAGCTATTGTATGTGTGAATTCCTACCCTCCCAGCTTGGGTTTGTTTGTTATGTACAAGGAGTGAACACCTAGCAGTGTTCATCACAGATAATTTATGCCATTCAGGTGGAATTATGATGTCATTTTGGCATTATGGGTAGGGGCAGTGTAATACCTGCAATATTATAACATTTCCTGCTATTTATAAATGTTACGTCTACTCTCTAAAACATAAATGAATGACATAATTTAACATAAATTGATTTAATAATAATTTGTGCAAGAAACATTGAAATAAAAAAAGCTAATTTAAAGTGAAAGTAAATCCTAGCGTTTAACAAATGCTAGGATTGACTATTGAAACAAATAAATGGGACTTTCATTCAGGAAGTATAAGATACCGTATTTTTCGCTCCATAAGACGCACTTTTTTTCCCTCTCAAAAGTAAGGAGAAATGTCTGTGCGTCTTATGGAGCGAATGCAGGCCCTGTGCTTGCATTTTTAGGCTAACTGGTACCGGGTAATGTTGTGATGGTGTCATCTGCGATCCTGAATTGCTGCACAGTGTCTGCGGGAGCCTGGGGGCTGAACTGAGTGAACCGGAAGCTCCTGTGTAAAGGCCCGGGGATCTGCAGCTAGTACTCTGAAAGCAACAGGTGAGAGGATTCGCCCCCCCCCTCGTGTTCAGTGAAAAACAAACGTTTAGGGCAATTGGAGCCGGTAATCAACTTCCAATACATTTATTTCAAACAGCCTCTATTACCTCGATCCGGACCGATATTCATGATAAATCCATTCAAAGGATTCATGGCAGGCTGTCCTCTCATTTTGTGTCTGCCTGCCATGAATCCTTTAAATGGATTTATCATGAATACCGGTCCGGATCGAGGTAATGGAAGCTGTTTGAAATAAATCTATTGAAAGTTGATTACCGGATTACCTATCTTATTAAAATTGAAATCCATAGTGGCAAAAAACATCCAGCATGTCCGCCGGATTAGCTGAGATCCACTGATCTGGCGGCCCTGCTGGATGTCTTTTGCCACTATGGATTTCAATTTTAATAAGCTCCAATAAAGTTTGATAAACTAAAGGTATCTCCGGATCCTGATCTGCTTTGCATCTGGGGCCGAAATTGGACAGTCCGGACGGAGGCAAGTTCTGTCAGCTACCGTAGCAGAAGGGAGTGTGTCACATGACCGGCACAACACAGAGGACCCAACAGTTTGATTGTTTATAGTACCGTAACACATACACTTCTCCCTATTGCATACCCTTAAGGTGCATTTCAGCATCATCCACCGATCATACACTACTACAGTGTGTGATTATGAATATTCTTGTTTTGGTTTGGGTTTAGGTTGTTAGGGTTAAGGGTTAGGTTTAGGGTTTAGGTTATTAGGGTTTGGGTTTAGGTTGTTAGGGTTATTAGGGTTAGGGTAGGGTTTAGGGTTAGGTTATTAGGTTTAGGGTTAGCCCCCTCCCCTTGGCACATCAGGCATCATGGAATAGAAATTGTTCCCCCCAGGGCACCTAATGACATGTTACCGGTACCGTATATACCGGTAGTTACCGTAAACATTAGTCCTTTTATTTAACGTATTTGTATACGGTATACCGGTATGTTTGATTTTAGCCACCAATTACGGTAGCGAGAGCTACTCGGGTGCTGAACCAAAAATGAGACAGCTCCTAACCTTACAGTCCTACTTTTTAAATACAGATAGCAAGAGAAGAAACAAAATTGATAATAGGAGTACGGTAAATTACCGTAGAAATTTCCTTAACATTGCATGCTTTGTCTGAATCATGAAAGAAAAAATGGTGTTTGATATCCCTTTAACTAGCAATGGGGATGGTATTTACCGGTAATCATGGCGTGTGGGGGGCGGCAAAATGTATCCTTGCGGTAGCGCACTACCGTATATCCCAGAAGTCGAAATCTACTGTATGTATAAATCCAAGATGCTTTACGGTATTTCATTTCAAACTTTAAAAGCCTCCATAAAACACTGCTATTCACCAAACACAATCACAGTGTGTACAGGTCTTATGGAGCGAATGTGTGTATGCCCTTGAGCCAAATCGCCAAGTGCAGGGGGGAAAAGCAGGGAAGCATACTGAGATTGTGCAGCATGGAGGAGGGAAGAATGCAGAGTTGTAAATTCTTACCATACTTTAATATGGATGCAATTCTATTTGATTTGTGCCACCAGAGTGTTTTCAGAATTATGGTAAGACCATGCTCAGAGATAACGCAAATGAGCAGCACTCAGTGGTAAACATTGGAGATACTGGTACATTACTGACCGTTTCTTCATCACTGTATTTTCTTGCAGAAAACGACCCCCGTACATACCGGTACAAAGATGATAAAGCAGAAAAGAATAGCATATAAGATTCCTTTTAAACTAGAGGTAGTAAAATATGCAAAGGAGCATAGAAACAGAGCAGCAGAGAGACATTTTGGGCCACCTCCAACTGAAAAAATGATAAGAGAGTGGAGGAAACAGGAGGATCAGCTGCAAAAAGCGAATAAAAGTAAGCACACTTTTCGTGGGCATGCTGCAAAGTGGCCACAGTTAGACGTGACCATGAAAGAATGGATCACACATCACCGGAATAATGGCTTATCAGTCTCTACAAAAATGATAATATATGAAGCCAAACGCATTGCTGTAGAGAAAGGCATTCATGATTTTACTGGATCACCATCGTGGTGCTACAGGTTTATGAAGCAATGTGGCCTTGCTATGCGCACCAAAACTAGAATTGCGCAAAAAATGCCAAAATGTGAAAATAAGATTGTCTTTTCATAAATTTGTAATTGATGCTAGGAAGAAAAATGGGTTTGAAATTGGCCAGATTGGGAATATGGATGAAGTCCCGCTAACCTTTGATGTGCCATCTAATAGGACTGTTGATCTGAAAGGTGCCAAAACTATCACAGTGAAAACCTCTGGACATGAGAAAACCCATTACACGGTTGTGTTGTCTTGCTGTGCAGACGGCACCAAATTGCCACACATTTTAATTTTCAAAAGGAAACATTTTCCAAAAGAAGTGATTCCAAGAGGAGTTGTTGTACATGTTCATGAGAAAGGATGGATAGACGAAAATGGAATGAGAATATGGCTTTTAAAAATGTGGTGCAAACGTCCTGGAGGGCTTCTGAAAAATCCTGCCTTATTAGTGCTTGACCAGTTTAGAGCACATATTAGCGAAACTACAAAAAACTGCTTTAAAGAAGTAAAGACTCATCTAGCTGTAATTCTGGGAGGTCTTACCAGCCAGCTGCAACCTCTCAACGTTTCTATCAACAAACCATTTAAGGTCTTTATGCGAGAAGAGTGGAACAAATGGATGGCTGCTGGTAATCATGATCTGACACCTACTGGATGAATGAAGAGGCCCTCTATCACTCAGGTTTGTGAATGGGTGAAAACATCATGGCACTCAGTGAAGGAGGGAATCGTTGTACAGTCATTAACCCCTTAACGACTGAGGACGTGCAGGGTACGTCCTCAAAAAAAAAAAGGCAGTTAACGCCTGAGGACGTACCCTGCACGTCCTCGGTGTGGAAAGCAGCTGGAAGCGATCCTGTTTGCTTCCAGCTGCTTTCCGGTTATTGCAGTGATGCCTCGATATGGAGGCATCCTGCAATAACCTTTTGAAGCCATCCGATGCAGAGAGAGCCACTCTGTGGCCCTCTCTGCACCGGAGATCGTGGCTTCCTTCGTTGGTGGGTGGGAGCAGTACCGGGAGGCGGGTGGCGGCCATCGATGGCCCTGGAGATGTGGAGGGGGGCGGGATCGTGGGCGGGGATGCCCGGGGGCGGGCGCGTGCACGGGGAGGGAGCGGGTGGGAACCGCTACACTACAGAAAAAGGTGTAAAATAAAGAAGGTTTAAAAGGGCAATCAGTTAAAAAAAAAAAAAAAAAAAAAAAGATCAATGAGGTGGTGGGGGTTTGTGGTGGTGGTGGGGGGGGGGGTTTGGGGAAGCTACACTACAGAAAAAAAAAACCTAAGGAAAAAAAGCCCTTTTTTTGTGCAAGCTGGGTACTGGCAGACAGCTGCCAGTACCCAAGATGGCCCCCAATAAGGCAGATGGGGAAGGTTACAGAGCTGTTTTGGGGGGGATCAGGGAGGTTGGAGGCTAAGGGGGGTCCTACACAGCAGAAGAATTTTTTTTTATTTTTTTTTTAAAAACCTAAACCCCCCAAAAAGCTTTTATTTTAGTACTGGCAGACTTTCTGCCAGTACTTAAGATGGCGGGGACAATTGTGGGGTGGGGGAGGGAAGGGAGCTGTTTGGGAGGGATCAGGGGGTCTGATGTGTCAGGTGGGAGGCTGATCTCTACACTAAAGCTAAAATTAACCCTGCAAGCTCCCTACAAACTTCCTAATTAACCCCTTCACTGCTAGCCATAATACACGTGTGATGCGCAGCAGCATTTTGCGGCCTTCTAATTACCAGAAAGCAACGCCAAAGTCCATATATGTCTGCTATTTCTGAACAAAGGGGATCCCAGAGAAGCATTTACAACCATTTGTGCCATAATTGCACAAGCTGTTTGTAAATAATTTCAGTGAGAAACCTAAAATTGTGAAAAAATTTGTGAAAAAGTGAACGATTTTTTGTATTTTATCGCATTTGGCGGTGAAATGGTGGCATGAAATATACCAAAATTGGCCTAGATCAATACTTTGGGATGTCTTCTAAAAAAAAAATATATACATGTCAATTGATATTCAGGGATTCCTGAAAGATATTAGTGTTCCAATGTAACTAGCGCTAATTTTGAAAAAAAGTAGTTTGGAAATAGCAAAGTGCTACTTGCATTTATGGCCCTATAGCTTTCAAAAAAAGCAAAGAACATGTAAATATTAGGTATTTCTAAACTCAGGACAAAATTTAGAAACTATTTAGCATGAGTGTTTTTTGGTGGTTGTAGATGTGTAACAGATTTTGGGGGTCAAAGTTAAAAAAAGTGTGTTTTTTTTTTTTTCCATTTTTTCCTCATATTTTATAAAAATTTTTATAGTAAATTATAAGATATGATGAAAATAATGGTATTTTTAGAAAGTTAATTTAATGGCGAGAAAAACGGTATATAATATGTGTGGGTACAGTAAATGAGTAAGAGGAAAATTACAGCTAAACACAAACACCGTAAAAATAGCCTTGGTCCCAAACGGACAGAAAATGGAAAAGTGCTGTGGTCATTAAGGGGTTAAAAAAATGTGGCATTATCAATGCTTTGGATGGAACCGAAGATGATTTCTTAGCTGAAGATGAAGAAAGTGATGTTTGTGATCTCAGCTTCTTAAATTCTGACTCTAGCGATTCAGAGTTCTTGGGGTACACAGACTAGAAGAGTACTTGAAAGCTTAAAGTCTCTCTTCATTTGTTAATGACACTGATGATGGTTCTTTATTCCACTGTTGACTGTTCTATTATTCTGTTATAGTTTATTAAATAGTTTACTACACCATTTGATTCAGAATATTTTTTTTTCTTGTTTTCCTCCTCTAAAAACTAGGTGTGTCTTATGGTCAGGTGCGTCTTATGGAGCGGAAAAATACGGTACTTCATGCAGAAAGCTCCTTTATTTGTTTCAACCGATCACCGTTCTTAGCTCCTACAGCAGCCCACGGCTAAAAAATTTTTTTGCTAAGAGGTGAAGTTTTCACCTCTTAGCCAATAGCCGTGTGGTAAATCCATCTCCCATGGGCGCCAAGCCGGATTTACCGCACGGCTATTGGCTAAGAGGTGAAAACTTCACCTCTTAGCAAAAAATTTTTTTAGCCGTGGGCTGCTCTAGGAGCTAAGAACAGTGATCGGTTGAAACAAATAAAAGAGCTTTCTGCATGAAGTATCTTATACTTCATGAATGAAAGTCCCATTTATTTGTTTCACTTTAAGCTTAATATTGGAGTACATTTTAGCGAGGTGGTCAGTAAAATCAGTCGGGTGGTGTGCCCATTAAATAGGTGCTGGGGAGAACACTGCAATGTTATGCTGGTAGCCTGTCAAGCCAGTCCTGAGCAAGGAACAGCCAGTGATTAACAGCTACAAGCCTTTGCCTCTCCTGATTGTGTCTACAAATATGACGTTGAACAGTTCACCCAAACATTTTCTCCCATTTAAATTGTTCCCATGTACCATTTTACCTGCTGGAGTGTATTAAATTGTTTACAAGTAGCTCCTTTACCCCTATTTTGGACTTTGAAATAGCTGATTTAGCTTGTGGTTTCCCAACTTTTACTGAAAGTTTTTTATACTGGAGTTTCAGCTATTGAATAGCCTAAGTAAACAAAGCCAGCAGAAAAAAATTAAACTCACAGTGGGGTGCAGGATAGTTTAAGTAATAAAATGATAATTTTTCATTGTTCGCTCTAAGTATTGAGCTTTAGTTTTACAGACACATATAACATAAGGAAGCAAGTGTGTGTACACAAAGTGATAACATAATGATATCTGATATTACCTGAAGCTTAGCCCATTGTAATAGGCTGTGGTTTAAAAGCACAAAACCAGCTACTTCATATACACACATAAACCTAAAAATGCCATTTCTCATACATTTTATACTCTGCAGCTGGTATAACAAGACATTGAAAATACATTAATATAAAACTATTTTACAGTGTATTACACTGTAACAATAATACATTTTATTGTTACATTTGAATAACCTGATAAGGGAAGTGAGTTTTGGATACTGATTGGAATGTTGAAAGTGGGTTTAGCTAACAGTTGTGTTTTTCTGTGAAACCTTATTGCAACCCCTAAGCAAAATTCATCTTTAATTTTCTTAGGCTTTCTATTTAGTTGATGTGTATACTGCAGTTTCGTTCACTGCTCAATGCTTTGGGTTTTCGGCTCTTTTTGGTGCAAGTAAAACACGCGTAGATCTGGATTTGCACAAGTGGATATTCAGCTACAAAAAGAGCCGAATACCAAAAGCAGCCTCCTCCTTACACATTCGGCAGTGAACAAATAAATTAGGGAGAGCTATATTTTAAAAATGTGTCTATACAGCTTTTGAAAATATGAGATTTATCATCCTTTGTTTTCTATAAGGAAGCATGTTCTATAAACCTAGGCATGGTTTTCCATTTTTTTTTTTATCTAATATTTAATTTTGGTATAGTGATGGTAATGCTTAATCTCAAATGTAACAGTATTTAAAAAAATTATGAATTAATTTCTGCATGCACGTGCGCACATATACACACTCGTACACACAAATGCAAATAAACACATGCACGCACACTCAAGTAGACACAAACACACACATGCACGTATACCTACACATACACACGCACACACACATATATGCACTTGCGCACGCTCACACACAGAGCCGTCTAGTCCTGTGCCCACGCCACTCTGTGCCCTAGTCTTGTGCCCAAATAACTCTGCCTCATGAAGCAAATTTAGAGGCTGCACTGGATAAGCAGCTGCGCGCACACACACGCATAATAAATATATATATATATATATATATATATATATATATATATATATATATACACATGTACTTTCACACATACGCACATGTACACACATGCGCGCGCACACACTCTCATATAGACACAAACACATACACGCGCACATATATGCACTTGTGCACGCTCACACACAGAGCCTTCTAGTCCTGTGCCCTAGTCTTGTGCCCAAATAGCTCTACCACATGAAGCAAACTTAGAGGCTGCACTGGAAAATCAGTTTGCCAGTCTGTGCTGTTTTTAAATTCTGTACAGAACAGAATGAAAGAAGCAGATTAAGATGGGGACAGGGTGAGGAAATTGACAGGTATGATTACATATTTGTTTAAAAAAATACAATTAAAACCATACATATTTTATTTTTGCTAAACACAGCATATTTATTTTTTTACAGTGGAAATAAACTATTAAAGGTATAAAAAGGTCAATCCAAACTGTTGAATTACTGTACGTACTATGGAAAACATGTTTAACATCCATACCTAGTAACTTTCATTATTAGCTTTTAGCCATTGCTTGCAAAGGTGAGCAAAGAGAGAGTGAGTGCCGGCAGTGTCAAATGATGTACGTGATGTGCCCAAGCCAGTGCACAAACATTGTCCTGTATAGGGAGTGAATTGTGTGATGTACTCGCTCTCCTCCTTTTAAAGGTAGTGAATGTGTCTGATCTTGAGAAGGGACGTTTTTAGTTACTAGGTAAAATGTTATATAAGCTTTATATGACATTTGTATATTGTGTAGCCTACAGAGTAATTTACATTTGGTGCTACTATTTGCTTTTTATAGATCTTTAGAATGAGCAAAGGGATGTAAAAGTGCCAAAAAAAAATATGCTCTAATATGTTTGAGCATATAGGTTAAATACATAGTTAAAGCCAACAATGCTCTACTGGGGCCTAATTGAACTGTTTACTATTTGTTTTTGTAAACATGGGTGTTCCTGGAAACCTGTCTCACACAGAACTTACAGGTTTGTGCTTTCAAAGTAATCTTGGGATGTATATGCAGCCACGGTCTGACTCCATAAAGACTGAAAATGAGTCTGGTTAGATTATAAACAAAATCAACTTGACCTTTGTAGTGTGCAGTTTTTATGTTCAATAATGCTGTACCAAATTAACTGAAGAAAAATATATCAAGCGATGTTATATGTTTAACCCTTTCCTGCCGGGACATATTTGTCCTCATCGGAACAAATTGAAATCCTGCAATTGTTCATGCGATCGCGGGATTTTAATGATGGGATTGGGTCAGGTATGATGCTAGGCACGCCCCCATCCCGTGATCCCATTTACTAAGCTGCTATGGCTTCAGGACAGCCAAATGGCTAGGATGCTCTATTCTATCCTTATGGCGCTAAAGCCCAGCCTAGTTAGGACAGCATGAAACATCCTAACGGTGGGAAGGGGTTAAAGGGTTAAATTATTATTTTGGAATATTTAATCGGACGCCTTGTATTTGTTGGGAGATGCATCAAGATTATCTCTTGGTGTCCCTTTTTAAAAGCATGTTTCTCTGTTTTGTAATCGGGTAAATCTGTATTTATCATAATGTTTTAGTGCCTTCTTGCAAAACACTCTCACAGGTAAATCTTACACCTTTTTCACAAAATAGTGTAACCCAGAAAAGAACCATTTACAAGTTAACACATTTGGTTCACAGTTAATAAAAAATATTTTAGCTGTTTGGTTCCCTCATGGATGAAGCCTTTTTAAGGTTGCTATTTGCCTCTGCATAATATTCACTTAGCGTCTTTACCATCCTGGGATCGAATCAAAGCTTACATTGCCAAGACACTGTTTAACCTCAGACAACATAAACTGAGCTTAGATGAAATCACAGGGGTGTCCTGTTATCTGCATCTCCACATTTCTTATTAAAAATTGAATTCTACAGCTAGATATCATTTCAGTGATGCTTTACACGAGAACACAAATTCCTTTGGAAATGAACATACTGCTATAAAAAGAAGTATTTCTTTAAAACTTAAAATTAATGGAAATGTTTGTGCCTTTTATTGTTAAAAAAAAAACAAAACAAATATAGAATTAACTAGAGCTGGGATGTGTTTCTTCTTCTTTATAATATAATTTTCTTTAAAAAAAAATTGTTTGATAAGGAAGGTTCTGTTTGTATCCATAACATTTAGGCAGTGTGAACAAACCTGCTCTTGCTATGGTTGTTTAATTCTTTAACTTTTATGAAGTCATCAATAAATTTGTTTTTCTTCATTAAATTAATATAACACTTTTTTTTTTTCTAGCACTTATTTTTTAAAAATGAGGAATAATACAACTTTTATAAGTCTAACCTGAGAAGAGCTGAATGCAATTGCATGCTGCAGTAAATACCATTTCATACTACGTATGGTTTAGATTCACACAAACTCAACGCATAGAATTTGGAGTTTCGAATTTGCGACATACAAACACTGTCTCATTGAACCTTTTCACCGTATGCCTTTTCTTGGCTTCTGGGAAGGCTTTGTGAAATGCTGCCTTTGGGCTGTAAACCTGAAAAATACATTTCTTTCTTGTCTGCATCCCTCTAGTACCGACAAGGTTAATAGAGCTAAGTGTGTTTTTTTTCTTCCATAAAGCGGCTACATCTGTGCCAGCTCAGAGACATTTTCTGACATAAAAGGGCATTGCAGCTGCTGAGCTTAACACTATCAGCTGGGGATGCATAAGCACTCAAGCAAATGAGTGTTCGCTTCACATGAAGGGATAGGAAGCCCAACATTTTTCTTTAATGATTCAGTTAGAGCATGGGATTTTAAACAACTTTCTAATTTACTTCTATGATCAAATTTTCTTTGTTTTATTGGTATCTTTTGTTGAAAAGCAAGGACATAAGCTTAGGAGCTGGCCCATTTCTGGAACACTATATGGCAGCAGTTTTGCAAGAATGTTCGTTATCCATGTTCAAGAGCACTAGATGTCACCACTATTTCCTGCCTTGTAGTGCTCCTTATGCCTACCTATGTATCTTTTCAACACAGAATATCATGAGAACAAAGCAAATTTGGTAATATAAGTGGAAACTTTATTAAAATCGACTGCTCTGAATCACAGAAGCAAAATGTTTGTGTTTCATGTCCCTTTAATTTGCTGTGGTAGGTTGCACTGCACATTTAAACTAAAGTCAGTGTTTGTCACGCTCCAGTCAAGCCTGTGGCTTAGTTCACTGGTTGCAAGGGTTAAATAAAATGTTGGTCTTGACTAGATATAGATAAAGGTCCAAGAATCCTCCTTTTAATTCCACCAACTCTAATTTATCTGTGTTGGCATTGCCTAGGAATATTAGATTGGGTAGTCCCAGGTTTATTAAATTAAAGCCCAAAAACAAAATGTGGCAAACATCTGTCTAAAAAACATGATAGGGTTATATGTATCTCTTCAGCAATGTAGTTAAGATATTAGACAAAGGCAAATTTTAATAGTTTAAGGTTAATAATGATTTAAAATAGTCACAGTGCAAACAAAAAAAAAGAGAAAAAGATGCAATAACAAAATTACACTATACAAACACAAAAACAAAAGAAAAAACTGAATGAAAGAACCTATTTTTCCTATTGTCCCAAAGGGATTGGAGAAAGAAATGTCAGTTTTCCCCCATGTTAATAACAGATTTCTGTTTCCCAGTGTGCATTACATACATTTTGGGTTTATATCTAGTTACTAGCCCTTTCAGGTAGGACAGATGAGTGTAATTCCCTGTTTATAATGACCAATAAACCAGTTCCCAAGATGTGGCTGAAATGATAAGATACCTGTATAGTTACAAAACCCTTTATCTAAACCAGAAAAGGTTTGGATTTCAGCATATTTGCATCTGTAAAATGGGATAGCTTGGAGAAGGGACCAAATGTAAAGAAAACTATGTAATTTAAGCAATATTTACATGCCATACTACAGTTTTATATAATGTTTAATACATTTGTATACATAGTACCATCAGAAAGATTACAGTATTGTAATCAGAAAGTTAGTAGTTGATGATTAATAAATATAGACTAGCATTTGCATTTTAGAACACAAACACCAAACCAAAGACTTGAAATATGTTTAAAGGGACAGTCTACTGGATTTTTTTTTTAATGCTTAAAAAGATAGATAACGCCTTTCCTACCCATTCCCCAGCTTTGGACAGCCAACATTGTTATATTAATATACTTTATAACCTCTAAATCTCTACCTATTTCTAAACCCCTGGAGGCCACCTCTTATCTCACATTTTATTAGCTTTTCACAGCCAGACATTGCTAGTTCATGTTTGCCATATATATAACATTGTGCTCACTCCTGTGGAGTTATGCAGGAACCATGACTACTTGGCTAAAATGCCAGTTTGTAAAAATCATTGTGATAAGAGGGGAGTCTGCAGAGGCTTAGATACAAGGTAATCACATAGGTAAAAAGTATATTAATATAAGTGTAGATTATGCAAAACTGGAGAATGGGTAATAAAGGGATTATCTAACTTTTTAAATATTTATTTTTAAGTAGACTGTCTCTTTAAGTAAAGAAAAACTCCACTACAATGTAGGGATTATTTTGATGCCAGACATGACTTGTCTGTACTCACTGGTTAACATTAAATCATTAAAACTTATCCTGAGATTTCCTAGTTTGCAATATTTTCAGAATATGCATTTGGCGATACCTGTTGTCTATCAGTCAGTTTGACAGTTTTAGAGCACCTCTCTTGAACAGCCTTAAGCAATTCACACAAATTCACTTAAAACCAAAAATATTCAGCAATCTCAGAAACTAGTTACTCAGGATATGTTCATGACGTTGCAGTAAACAGAAGATATTGGGGCAGTACATATTTTTTTTTTTTTCTCAGATGATTTCTGTTGTTCTGAGGTAGGAAGATTATCTAGTTCTGCATTTATTTTTTTTATATGCACTCTCAGGGGCCAGTTTACGAGTTGCGCATTAACAGTTGCGCGTGAGCAATAAGGGGTTTATCGCGGCTGTTTCCGCTCATATTACAAATTGAAAGTAAACACGATCGCTTGAGCACTATCGCGATTTACAGTAGAATGATTACAGCGCCTTCAGCTCTTGATAACTGTTTTGCAAAACAAAAAAGTGTCACAAAACACATAAAAAATACATTACACAGTACAGTTATACGCTATAGGCTTTTAGTAATGCCACAATATTTATTGTGCTGCACTTTTAACTTTAATTAAAGGGACAGTATACACCCATTTTCATATAACTGCATGTAATATACACTACTATAAAGAAGCAAGTGGGAAATAAGACCCCCCCCCCCCTTATTTTGCATATGAAAAGACCCTTTACACAAACAGGAGCAAGCTGGAGTAGATATCTGACGGTATTCTCCTAAAACTTTGGGGCTTGGTTAGGAGTCTGAAAATCAGAACAATGTTATTTAAAAATAAGCAAAACTATAATATTTATAAAAAAAAAAAACAAAAAAAAAAAAAGCTTTATTGGCTATATAAATAGATCATCTACAAAATATTTATGCAAAGAAAAAATTAGTGTATATTGTCCCTTTAAGAACTTTATCATATTTTTTTTTCTGTATTTCTGCTCTATTTCCAAAGGGTTGGTGAATGCAACATGGTAACCCTTTTTTTTATTCTAAAAGTAAACCTATCCTCAGAATTAAGTCTGAAGTGCAAAAGATAACAAAATGTACACCAAAAAAATTAGTTATTAGAAGGATTTAATTGAGCATATTGTATATTTATTTAGTTCTTCCCATTAAAATTTTTATTAATAGGTCAGAGCAGGGTTCTTCAAACCACTGGTCGGGACCCATTATATATAAAAGCTCTGGAATCAAAGTGATATTTTAGTGGAGCCTTTAATTGACCCCTTCTAATGAAGATACGCATTAACTTACTTTTTAATCTAACCGTGCCCTTCTAATACCCCCTGCTCTGGCGCCCATTTCAAAAGTATATTTTCTTCATAAATGGAAAGAGTCCACAGCTGCATTCATTACTGTTGGGAATTCAGAACCTGGCCACCAGGAGGAGGCAAAGTCACCCCAGCCAAAGGCTTAAATACTCCTCCCACTTCCCTCATCCCCCAGTCATTCTTTGCCTTTCATACTAGGAGGTTGGCAGAGAAGTGTCAGAAGTTTTTGATAGTCTCTTATGGAGGGTAGTACTCTTCGAAATGGGAGTAGAGTTTTAAGTAATTCTGTCAGCAGTGGAGGCTCCTCTATAGGAGCATCTGAGCACGTGAACCCCCTGACCCCTGATGTGAAAAATAAATAAAAAAAAGAGTGAGAAATAAAAAAAACTAATTACATTTTTAAACTTTATTTGCTAACTAAATACAAAAATCCTCCAAGCTCCACTGCAGTTTTGACATAAAAACATTACAATTTCAGTTTTTAATTCTTTAGGCTGAAGTGGAATGGGATTTTGTCTAATACTTCTGTCTATCGCACATGCTGGGCAGTGCGATAGATAGAAGTATAGGCAAAAGCTCTTTCCACTTTAAAACTGCATTGACTGCAGCGCCACCTACAGGCCAGCCCATAGCTCTCCTAACCGCACAGCTCTTAGTGTGCGAGAGCCAGCTGTCACATGACACTCGCACACTAAGAGCTGTGTGGGAGCCAGAGGAGGAGCATCGTGGGCTTCAGGGCGGAACTAACTAACGCAGTGATGTAAGCAATGCAAAGGTCGCCATTGCGACCGGGCCCAGAAGGTCCCTCCCGGGCCACAGGGGGGCCCAACCGAGGAAGTGCAGACCACGTAAGGGAAGAACAGCATGGCAGCCTCCAGCAAACGGTGTGTACAGGGAATATTGAGACACTAAGTTGGAAAAAGAGAGGCAATGTTATTACTAGCATAAATATAGTCACATGGAATTGATGTCTATTTCCAAATGCGAGAGCGATCTAGTGAGATAACCATCCCGAAATCAAGTAACGCAGACTTACTCTAATGAGCGATCTCTTGCTACTGTGAATAGACACCATAGAAGTGCTGAGCTGTGTCTGTATAGAGATGTGTGTTATGTGCAGTGCAGATAGGAGAATGAAAAAGCTTTTCCCCTATTTTTATCATTTGGGTGGATTTATAACTTTTTCTTTCCTGACTAGTATATTTTCCCCATGAATTGTATATAACAGGGGTGGAAAAATAACCGTATTAGTTTACATGTCCTATGGGCTATGCTATTTAATTTCCTATACCATTCACTAAAAGGCAAAGATCAAGGGAAACAAAAAACCCTGATTAATGTGAATAGTCCTTTAAATAATTTAGGAGCCAGTGTCCTTGTATCATCTGATCTTTTCTCTTGAGACTGCCAATGCCCATATATGATGCAGGGCCAGGAATAGTATTTTATAGTATTTGTTGACAGTAAGTGCATCTTATTCCTGCATCATATATGAAGGTTGGCAGTCTCAAGAAAAAAGATCAGATGACAAGTAGTGTCACACTTTCAATTACACCTCCATTGTATTCATGTCCGTCAGGGAATATATGTAGTAGTACTGACTAAGAGCTTTAGAAATGTCTTCTCCGTCCTGGTTGTCTAGCCCTAGAGGAGCATTTTCTCTGTCCCTTTCACCTAAAAAAATTGCTACTGCTACTCTGAATAAAATTTAAATACATTTATCAATAAAAACAACAATCACTTAAATGGGGACTATGGTAATGTTTTTTTTTTATGGGGGACTACTTTTTTTATTTCAATTATCCATTTTGCAAAGTCATTTTATGTTTTACTAGAGATTAATTTATTAAATAGAATAGATTAGATTATATACTTTGTGTTAGATTTAGATTTTTTTATTCAAACTTTGAAAGCCAGCAGTAGTAACCTTTGTACATTTTTTTTACCCTTTTAATAATACCTTTTCTTCTCTCCCTATATTGATTCTAAAAGACTCCTTGTTTTTTGATTGACATGCATCCTGGCTGACATATGTATTTAGTACATAAGTACTAAATACATATGTCAGCCAGGCATGTCAATCCAAAAAATTTGTAATGCGTTCTAATTAAATACCCAGTAACTAAGATTAACATTAGACTTATGAGCTGGATCACTAGTGTTTTATGGATGGGTCCTTAGCTAAAGTTGTGGGGTCATGGTAGTGCATCTTGGGTGTGTTATGGGTGGAGTAAGTCATGTCCTGGGTGGAACTGGGGAAGTGCAATTCACTGCTGCTTTTCATACAGGGGCGTACTGTGTCCTACAAACTGAGAATAATGTTGAGGAATCAGTCACAAAGTTGAAGTTACGCCGGGTCTGGATATTTCAACAAGACAACGACCAAAAACACTGCTGGTTCAAATGGGCGTGGCTTTCTCAAAGGGGCGGGGTCTTGTGCACCACCATCTTAAAAATTCATCAGCCGCCACTGCCTGTCAGTCTCTCAGTGAGGGCCTGGATGAAAGTTAGAGTCCGGAGATGCAGGGAGTGTCTTTCTACGAAACCATCCCGACCAATGTTCCCTTACTAAGGTGCTCCCCCCATAAAACAAGGGAGCGCTGGACTGGTGAGTTTCAATGTGAGCAGAGGTCATGAAGTGTCAGAATCATGATAGGATATGGATGTGCTCTACTGTCAGATAACTTTATAGTACACATAGTGTCCCAATGCAAATTGATTAAATTAGGATTAATTTTTTTTTTTTATTTGCAGTATATACCATTTTCTACATATATTCCCATATATATATTTAATTGTGACAGTTCATGCATTTTTTTTTTTGGTCAAATTTGCTTTTTTCTCTCATTGTCCTTTGTTGAAAAGCATACTTAGGTAATCTCAAAAGTCAGGCATAGCAATGTGCTTCTGAGAGCTAGCTGCTAATTGGTAGCTATACACAAGTACCTATTGTCATTAGCTCACCAGATGTGTTTGGTTAGGTTCTAGTAGTGCATTGCTGCTCCTGTTGCTTTTCAACAAAAGATACAAAGAGAATAGAATACGTGTATGTATGTGTATATGTATGTACAGTATGTATGTGTATACACCCTGTTCCAAATTATCATGCCAATGATATCTTTCTCATTTACCTAAATAATTTATGTAAACAACAGTCAGCATAATTCTCATGTTATCAACTATTAAGAGTACAATTCAAATTTTATTGAACAAACCTCCTAATGATAACAGTATTTTTTTTCAAAATTAAAAAACTTACAATGCATTGTTCCAAATTATTACGCACAGTAAGTTTCAAAACACTTTATAGGTTGTAAAGAACTGAAAATTGTCAATTGTTGTGGTTGCAGCATATTTACCGAAATCAAAAGCTATTTCAATCAAACTTTGAACAACATTTTAACTTTTTAAACATTTTAACAGGTCACGTTACATTTTTTTTTTTTTTTTTTTTTTTTTTTAATATTTTTTATTGAGGTGATAAACAAGTTCCAAAAATATACATATCAGACAATCAACATTCTGTTACAGCTTCAAAACAGGCTAACAAAGGAGTGAAAGACTGATTATAGATCTTTACATAGGAGACTGATACGGATGTACCATCGTAACCACCTCATTTTGTTTTTACAGTTCACAGTGTCCTTAATAGGTTACAGATCCAACCAGGGGACCAAGATCTGTGTGGTAGGATATAGGGCACTTTATGCACACTAATAAACAAATAGGAAAACAATTGTTGTATAACAAGAGAGTAAGGCATAAAGATTACATTTCAGTATATAAGAACACACCATAACAATTCTTTATATTTAGGGCCTGAGGAGTCTTTCATGTCGAATACTAGAAAAAGCTTTAATCCGGGCTCTCCAGGCTGGGCAAAGACTACAAAAACTCTGCCAAGAAGTAATGCGGAGGAGAGATTACTCGCCCTTTACCGCATGTAAAATGGGGGGGGGGAGCGGAGATTAGACTAGTACTATATTTCCTCTCAACTTCTGACCTGTACAGTAAACAGCCACCCAGTTTAAAGATGGCAGAGTATAAACATATAAGCATAGATAAACTGTACACTCTGGATTCTATGGCAACAACAGTGCTTATTTGATTGGTTGCTGCAAAACTATATAAAGGCTTATACCATAACTATTATATTCTGGCTGCACTAGTAAATACAAAGCAACAGTGCATCATGACGCTGTACACAGTACACTACTGATCTATACTATAGGCAGGCAGGTAATTCCGTTATGGCGGATTCTGACAGACAATACATTCCAGTAGCCATATAAACACTGGTATCTATGTAAATGGTTGCTTCAGGTCTACTTGCGAGTTACGCCATAGCTAGTATGTTCTGACTGCACTAGAAACATAAAATAGTGGTGTAGCAACTTA
This sequence comes from Bombina bombina, assembly GCF_027579735.1. Taxonomy (NCBI): domain Eukaryota; kingdom Metazoa; phylum Chordata; class Amphibia; order Anura; family Bombinatoridae; genus Bombina; species Bombina bombina. The sequence goes on along the minus strand of NC_069500.1, from coordinate 1,148,231,308 downwards.
ACGCCATCTATAGCTAAACACAAAGGTAATAGATGGGTGAGACTCAAAGTACTATGTAGTGGAGGCTGATTCGAGCTAACAAGGCAGCATTGTAGGGAACTCCCCCTGCTATGTATTTGTGTAATGCCAGGTTCTAATTTAAAAAAAAGGAAAAAAGAAAAAAAATGAAGCACTCAAACATCACGTCAGAACATTCATACACATACCAGCTAATTAAACTGAATTCAAATTACGGGAAATATACGTAAGAGCAGCACATAAATAAGAATCAGGTTTGGTATACTGCTGGACAAAGATTTTCCCAGTGACTAAAGCCTAAAAGGATATAAAAAATAAAAAAGTAAAATTTATAACATAGACAAGTAGCTGCAGAGCTAATCAACATCTTGCCATCATAGATTGGGTCTCATAGAAGGCTTAACATGAGACAAAACAAATAACAAGGAACTATAAACCATGAGGGCAAATAATAAGGTTAGCGAACATGTGTAAGTGGCTAAACACGTGGAAGTTCCCTTTTAGTTCTGCACGCTATAGAAACATAAAAAAGTTTCAGATCCAAAAAACACATATTATCATAGTTTAATCTACATGTATGCAGATTCTTCCGTGTCAACTGCAATAAAGTTAGTTAGTAGGGGCATTGTGGTAGGCAAAATGGGTTTGTAAACCGGGGTATCCAAAACCATTACTGCAATAGAGTTATCACCCGACTCCGGTTTTTGTACTGGCGGCAAAGAGCCGAGCGCCAGCAAATTGTAGGGCCATCTGGTAGAAGGTAGCGATCATTGTTAGAGTAAACATACCGGTGCTGTTAACAGGGGTCAATACCCCGCTGACCAGGCAGGCCCTTGAGCTACAAGTTGTACCGGAACCACCCATGTCACTGTTCCGTAATTGGTGCTTCTCAGGGGGACCGGGTGCGGCGTGTAAGTCTCCTGCATGTAGTTGTACTACTCCGGGTGTCACGCTAACAGCAATCTCAGTATCCCCCTCGACCAGCACAAGCCGCTCCTCTGTGAATCCGGCTTCAATCCTGGCTAGCAGACCATCGAACCTCTCAAGGATCCGCTGCTCGTACTCAGCAAATAGAGACCACACTGCGGCGCAGACATCTTCCTTCATAGTAGCAGGAAATGGCGGTCTGCTGCTTCCCCAGTCGTAATAATATATAATAACCACCTTCTTTGTTCCAGTCGGGCAGATTACATGAGCCCCTACTATTCACAATAGTAGTTTGATGGCCGGCTGGTAATATTTTAGGGGAAAGATCTGAAAACTTTAGTATAATATAAAGTAAAGTCAGGAGCCTCCTTGATATGCGTCTTGCTGCTGGCTCCGCCCCCCCCCCCCACGTTACATTTTAACATAGGACCCCTTATTTGATAGCAGCTTCACAAGTCTTGCATCCATTGAACTTGTGAGTTTTTGGACAGTTTCTGCTTGAATTTGTTTGCAAGATGTCAGAATAGCCTCCCAGAGCTGCTGTTTGGATGTAAACTGCCTCCCACCCTCATAGATCTTTTGCTTGAGGATGCTCCAAAGGTTCTCAATAGGATTGAGGTCAGGGGAGGATGGAGGCCACACCATGACTTTTTCTCCTTTTATCCCCATAGCAGCCATTGATGCAGAGGTATTCTTTGCAGCATGAAATTGTGCATTGTCATGCATGAAGATGATTTTATTATGGAAAGCATAATTCTTCCTTCTGTACCAGGGAAGGAAGTGGTCAGTCAGGAACTCCACATACTTTGCAGAGGTCATCTTTACACCTTCGGGGACCCTAAAGGGGCCAACCAGCTCTCTTCCCATGATTCCGGCCCAAAACATGACTCCACCACCGCCTTGCTGACGTCACAGCCTTGTTGGAACAGGGTGGCCGTCCACCAACCATTCACTACTCCATCCATCTGGACCATTCAGGGTTGCACTGCACTCATCAGTGAACAGGACTGTTTGAAAATTAGACTTCATGTATTTTTCTGCCCAATGCAGCCATTTCTGCTTGTGAGCATTGGTTATTGGTGGCCGAATGGAAGGTTTATGCACAGTTGCAAGACTCTGGAGGACTCTACACCTTGATGTCCGTGGGACTCCAGAGGCACCAGCAGCTTCAAATATCTGTTTGCTGCTATGTAATGGTATTTTAGCAGCTGCTCTCTTGATCCAATGCATGGATCTGGCAGAAATCTGCCTCAATGTGCCTTTATCTGCACAAACCCGTCTGTGCTCTGAATCAGCCACAAATCTCTTAATAGTGCAATGATCACGCTTAAGTTTTCGTGAAATATCTAATGTTTTCATACCTTGTCCAAGGCATTGAACTATTTCACTATTTTTGGCAGTAGAGAGATCTTTTTTTCTTCCCCATATTGCTTGAAAATGGTGCTCTGCTTAATAATGTGGAACAACCTCCTTTAGTAGTTTTTCCTTTTAATTGGGCTCACCTAGAAATCTTATTATCACAGGTGTCAGAGATTATTTTCAGTGATCAAAAGAGCCCTGAGACACAAAGCCATCCATGAGTTAAACTGAAAAAATATTTAATCTTTGTGACACTGAAATAGAATTTGCATAATAATTTGGAACAGGGTGTGTGTGTGTGTATATATGTATGTATATATATATGTATATATGTATATATATATATATGTGTTTGTGTATGTTCAAAGCCGCACACAAGCGGTATCAAGCCTGCACACAGAAAAAAATAATTGCACACAATAAAAAAAAATTTCCAGGGATCATTGATCCCGACTCATATTAACAAGTCCATAAGCATTCGGTGTTGTCGAGCTCCGCTTCGCTTCCTGCTTTCTTCTCTCAAGTCTATGGCGGAGGCGCTGCTACTATCCGTCACACTTGAATGGCCGTGTTCCTGTTCTATGGCGTGGATTCCGGTAAGATCGTTTCATTTTACTTCTTCATGAATGTACTGTAACTCATAATGAAATACAGGGTCTCAGTGGGACTCCTTTTGGTATCTTGGAATCAAGGGTTACTATCTCCTGAGGGGCATTATTGAACAGGGGTTTTTTTTAATCATGTTTGTTATGTGATTCAGTCTGCTTATGTGCAGTATTATCTGGGCTCATGGCTTTTGGAACATAACGGCCTTTGGAAGTGACGCGACCTTATGGTTGGGCGTGCTTTTTTTGGACTGTACGGTTCACCTTGTGATTGGGCGTGTTTACGTCTGGTTTCTCATTTTTGCATTCTTGACTGTGTAGCGACAGAGAAATTCCGGTCCGCTGGTGTCTGGTTCGTAGGATGCGATGAGTGCCCCAGCCATTGTGAGTGTCAGGTGCTGTTTACATTTTTAATTATATATATATATATATATATATATATATATATATATATATATATATATATATATATATATATATTCCATCCTTTTTGGTATTCTTATCCAGTTATGGAGGACTCTGATGTTGAAACTGTTTGACTTTCGGATTCAGATCCTTCGTCCTGTGATGAATGCGAATTGGCCCTGTTGACACAGGTCAGTCGGTTATGTTCGGTAAGCCATAATAAAGCGCCTTGTTGCTCAGGAAATCAAGGGACGGCTGAGCCATCCGCCTCTGGGGGTCCTGTCCTTCGAGAGGCGAGTTCTCTACCGCTTCATGCTACTACACGTGCGGATAACCCAGCTTATGTTTATTCTCCTTAGAGAGTGTCTTGTTCCCCCCAGAGTTTGCAGCACGTTTTCGCTTTCACATACTTTTGGCGATTGCTCATCTACAAAGTCCAAATGTTTATTTGCGATTGTGCTCGTGACCTATTGTCCCGGGTCTCCCAGCCATAGGAGGGCCTGTACAGTTCCCTGCGGGGGTAGCTGTCCCTGAGTGTTGTGCTCTTCGTTACAGACTGGCATGCCTTCGTGTTTTACTCAGACACGTTTTTGAGTTGTTGGGGGACCCTATCCTTAATGGATACGGGACTCCTCAGTCTTCTACTTCGTATGGCTCACCTCAGTAGACATGAGGGGATAACGTAATCTCCTTCTAGTCTTGTTGTTAAGATATTTCCCAGTGTTGTGAAAGAACAGGGTTCCCATTGGGCTGGTCCTGTGGGTATTTCTGTTTCTTTTTTGGGCGTAAACCTACGGGTTACCTTATTTTATTTTATCCGGTTAGGATGATTTTATTTTATGGTTTTATGTTTCCTTTGGGAACTTTCTCTGGGATTGATACTCGCTGTTTACTTCTGCGGAAGTTGTTAAGGGTCATGTTTAGTCCTTTGTCTGTATTTCCTTTCTCCCTCTTTGAGGGCGAATTTGTGCAACTTGACAGTATGGCCCTGGTTGCAGGCGGGTCCACATGGCGCCTGCTCTGCCTGGCTGGTCCGGTTGAGGCCCTGAGTTATCACAATATTTGTGTTTTCTTGTTTTCTATCTTAAAAGCTAAGCATCTTGGATGAGAACTTGCGGGTCCATGAGGCAAATAGGATTGGTTTCAGTCCTTATTAACTTTCACTCTGGTTGACTGGGTCAGTGGAGTTCCACTGCGTCTTTCTGTTGTTTCTGATAATTTCAGGACCTAGAGTATTTCTTCCCACGTGGTTGGAGGGCTTTGTACCTCCTTTCTACCGGTTTAGACGGGTTTGCCTTCAGAAGCTCTAGGATTTGTTCATTTAATGGTTCTCTTCTTCATTGAGAACTTTTGGACTTGTCTGTTTTCTCCTTGTGGGTTTGGTTACCTTATGGGGAACTACTTCCTTCGGGAGATGGTTGTCCCCTTTTAGGGACATTAGGCAGAGTGGCTACTCCTGAGCTCCTCTTAGGGGTTCTTTCCCGGGGTTGGGGATGTTTTGCATCTTTACGACAAGTCCACGGATTCATCCTTTACTTGTGGGATATTATCCTCCTGCTAACAGGAAGTGGCAAAGAGCACCACAGCAAAGCTGTCTATATAGCTCCTCCCTTGACTCCACCCCCCAGTCATTCTCTTTGCCTACACTAAGTAATAGGAAGGGTAAAGTGAAAGAGGTGATAAAATGTTAGTTTTTATTTTCTTCAAGCAAGACTTTTTTTTATTTTAAATGGTACCGGTGAGTGCTATTTTTTCCCAGGCAGCAGATGGAATGAAGATTTCTGCCTGGAGACTGATGATCTTAGCAGTTGTTACTAAGATCCAGAGTAGTTCCCACAGAATGGCTGAGGAGTACTTAAGAAACTTCAGTGTGAGGAACATTTTTCATGCTACAAGCATTGAGGTATGTTCAGTCATTTTTTTCTGGAGAGACTGTGTTATTTCAGAATTGGCTGACAGTATCCCCATGAGGGAAAGGGTAATCCTAATGTATAGAGAGGGGTATTACTGGACCTGTATGTTGGGCTGTAAAAAATGTTTGACACTGATGACATGTTTGTGGGCAAACGATTCTATGTTGGGAGATAAAATAAAGTTTTTTGTGGCAAACGTTTTCAATTTATTTTGGCAATGGAGGGTACACATGGCTTCATTTAGATGGGTATATGAACCCACATGGCTAGGTTTTTTTTGTCCGCTCTGGTGCAGTTCTTGTTTAAGGCTGTGTGACATTGAGTTAGATGGGCGGGGCCTATTTTCGCGCCTGTTGCGCAGTTGTATTCACCATGCAAGCAACAAGCTCCAGCTCCGGTGGGCCTTTCAGGAAATTTCGGGCCTAATCGAAGCAGGGCTGTGGCGAGGTGCAGGGGGTGTTTTTGTTTAACTATAACGTTTTTGGTATTGTTCTTAAGGGTTAAGTATTCCTTTTCTTGTGGGGCAATCTTAGCTGACAAGTTGGGATACATTTATCATAAAATTGAGATAATTTTATCGTTTTAAAGCAGTTTTGGAAAAATTGTATGTTTTTTTTTTTTTCTCTTAAAGGCGCAGTACCGTTTTTTCAGATTGTTATTTTTTTTCACAAAATAAAGTGTTTTCAAGCCTGTTTGTGGTCATTACTAGCCTGTTTTAACATGTCTGACATTGAGGAAAGCCAATGTTCCATGTGTTTAGAAGCCATTGTGGAACCCCCACTTCAAATGTGTCCCTCATGTACTGAAAGGCCTTACATTGCAAAGAACATATTTTAGCTGATAAACGTATGTCTCAGGATGATTCTCGGTCAGAAGAGAATCAGGTTATGCCATCTACTTCTCCCCAAGAATGCAGGCTTTGCCATTTTAGCGCGTAGAGCGTTATGGCTTAAGTCATGGTCTGCAGATGTGTCGTCTAAATCCAAGCTTTTAGCTATTCCCTTTAAGGCTAAGACCCTATTCGGGCCTGAACTAAAGGAGATCATTTCTGACATTACTGGAGGTAAAGGTCATTCCCTTCCTCCGGACAAGACGGTTAAAATGAGGACCAAACAGAATAATTTTCGTTCCTTTCGAAACTTTAAAAAGGGACGGTATACACTCATTTTCATATAACTGCATGTAATAGAAACTACTATAAAGAATAAGATGCACAGATACTGATATAAAAATCCAGTATAAAACTGTTTAAAAACTTACTTAGAAGCTGTCAGTTTGGCTCTGTTGAAAAGGTAGCTGGAAAGCCCACTGCAAGTGGCAAATAAGACACTCCCCCCTCCCCCTTCTTTTGCATATGAAAAGACCCTTTACACAAACAGGAGCAAGCTGGAGAAGGTAGCCGACGGTATTCACATAAAACTTTGGGGCTTGGTTAGGAGTCTATACATACATTTATTTAAAAAAAAAACTTTATGGGCTATATAAATAGATCATCTACAAAACATTTATGCAAAAAAAAAATGAGTGTATAATGTCCCTTTAAAGGTGGTCTTGCTACCTCCTCATCCGCCTCCAAGCAGGAGGGGAACTTTGCTCAATCCAAGTCAGTCTGGAGACCTAACCAGACCTGGAATAAAGGTAAAAAGGCCAAGAAGCCTGCTGCTGCTACCAAGACAGCATGAAGGGGCAGCCCCCGATCCGGGACCGGATCTAGTAGGGGGCAAACTTTCTCTCTTCGCTCAGGCTTGGGCAAGAGACGTTCAGGATTCCTGGGCATTAGAAATTGTGACCCAGGGGTATCGCCTAGAGTTCAAAGATTCTCTCCCAAGGGGGAGATTTCATCTTTCACGTTTGTCTGTAAACCAGACAAAAAGAGAGGCGTTCTTACGCTGTGTAGAAGACCAATATACCATGGGTGTAATCTGCCCAGTTCCAAAATTAGAACAAGGGCAGGGGTTTTACTCCAATCTGTTTGTGGTTCCCAAAAAAGAGGGAACCTTCAGACCGATTTTAGATCTCAAAACCCTAAACAAATTTCTCAGAGTCCCATCGTTCAAGATGGAGACCATACGAACAATTTTACCAATGATCCAGGAGGGTCAATATATGACCATCGTGGATTTGAAGGATGCGTATCTTCACATTTCTATCCACAAAGATAATCTCTAGTTCCTCAGGTTTGCCTTCCTGGCAAACATTACCAGTTTGTGGCCCTTCCTTTCGGGTTGGCCACAGCTTCCAGAATTTTCACAAAGGTGCTAGGGTCCCTTCTGGCGGTTCTAAGGCAGCGGGGCATAGCAGTGGCGCCCTATCTGGACGATATTTGGATTCAGGCGTCAACTTACCATCTAGCCAAATCTCACACGGACATCATGTTGGCTTTTCTAAGAACTCACGGGTGGAAGGTGAACATAAAAAAAGAGTTCACTTGTTCCTCTGACAAGAGTTCCATTCCTAGGAACTCTGATAGACTCGGTAGACATGAAGATTTTTCTGACGGAGGTCAGAAAATCAAAGATTTTAACCACTTGCCGAGCACTTCATTCCATTCCTCGGCCATCAGTGGCTCAGTGTATGGAGGTAATTGGACTAATGGTAGCGGCAATGGACATAGTTCCGTTTGCTCGCTTACATCTCAGACCACTGCAGCTGTGCATGCTCAGACAGTGGAATGGCGATTATGCGGATTTATCTCCGGGGATAAATCTGGATCTAGAGACCAGAGAGACTCTTCATTGGTGGTTGTCACTGGATCATCTGTCCCAGGGAATGTGCTTCCGCAGGCCAGCATGGGTCATAGTGACGACGGACGCCAGCCTCTTAAGCTGGGGTGCAGTCTGGAATTCCCTGAAGGCTCAGGGTGTGTGGACTCAGGAGTCCTTACTACCAATAAATATTCTGGAAATGAGAGCGATATTCAACGCGCTTCAAGCGTGGCCTCAGTTGGCTTCGGCCAAATTTATAAGATTACAGTCGGACAATATCACAACTGTAACATATATCAATCATCAAGGGGGAACAAAGTTCTCTAGCGATGAGAGGTTTCCAAAATAATTCAATGGGCAGAGACTCGCTCTTGCCATCTATCCGCAATATATATCCCAGGAGTGGAGAACTGGGAAGCGGATTTTCTAAGTCGTCAGACTTTTCATCCGGGGGAGTGGGAACTCCATCCGGCGGTGTTTGCTAAATTGATTAATCAATGGGGCACACCGGAATTGGATCTGATGGCCTCTCGTCAGAAAGCCAAACTTCCTTGTTACGGGTCCAGATCAAGGGATCCTCAAGCAGTACTGATAGATGCTCTAGCAGTACCGTGGTTGTTCAACCTGGCTTATGCGTTTCCTCCTTTTCCTCTCCTACCTCGTCTGATTGCAAGAATCAAACAGGAGAGGGCTTTGGTAATATTGATAGCGCCTGCATGGCCACGCAGGACTTGGTATGCAGACCTGGTGGAAATGTCATCTCTGCCACTGTGGAAACTGCCACTGAGACAGGACCTTCTCAATCAGGGTCCGTTCCAACATCCAAATCTAGTTTTTCTGCAGCTGACTGCCTGGAGATTGAACGCTTGATTCTATCTAAGCGGGGATTCTCCGAGTCGGTCATTGATACCTTGATTCAGGCTCGGAAATCTGTCACTAGGAAAATTTATCATAAGATATGGCGTAAATATCTTTATTGGTGCGAATCCAAAGGCTACTCATGGAGTAAGAGCAGGATTCCTAGGATTTTGTCCTTTCAATTTATCAGGTAAGCATAAATTTCCTTTTTTCCTTGGGTGTTGTCCTCTGATTTTGTATCTGATTTGATGGGAGACTAGCTGTTGCTCTGTTCGGGGGACTTTGTCCTCAATGTGTCCCCTTGATCTTGATAGTCCTAGTGTTGTTTGGACGCCTGTTAGGTAAGACCTGTTGCTCTCCTGATCATTGAGCACACTACCAAAATCTTTTCAGCGAATATGGCGTCAACAAATCTGTTTTCAAATTTAGTAGCCAGTAAGAATATTTAGGAGTCAGGCAAACTTTTATGAGTCAGACAGTGGTATTTCTATATAGATATATGGCGAATAACCCAAAAAGTTAGGAGTCAGGAGTAAAATTCTAGGATCCAGTGTCTGCTTGGGTTTGTCGAGCACTGGAATACAAAATTCTTTAACTTATGTTTTTTGTTTTTTTTGCTATAGTCCACGAGAATAACAAAATACTGTAAGAGGGTCCCAGAGTTAAACATTTTTTACACTATGTGCTGCATCTTAGGCTGTACTTTCAGATCACATGTACGGAGGAACGTATGTTGACAATTATTATAATGTAGTTTGCACGTACCCAGCAGATTACGTAGCTAGTGAATTAGAACAAATCATACTGGATTATGTCCAGCACTGCACAATAATGTCCATTCATATCCTGGCTGTGACTTGGAACAAAGAACGGTTTTATCAAGCTTCCTAATTATGAGACTACTCTTGTTTTGAAACTCCCTCTAGTCTAAGACTTTTTTTTTTTTTAAGTGGTTTTCAACAATCTGTGATATTTTTTAGCTGTATTAGTTTGTTTATATCTCAAGGAAAATCGTACAAGATGTAACAGTAATTGGTGCTTACAAAATGCCAAGTGCACAACAAGCAATTTACGCTTATGCTGCCTGGTTACTGGCTTCTTCTAAGCATTGTTTCCATTGTGTAAGAGGCGGTGGGAGTAACGTGTAAAATGCTGTTTTTCAAGTGTCAATAAACTGGTGGTAGGAATAGTAAAGCTTAGAAGTTATTTAAAGGGGCGGTATACTATAAAATTGTTTTTTCCTTACTGTATTTCCAATGACTTGTTATACCAGCTAGTATAGAATGTATAAGAAATTGCATTTTCAGGTTTATTTGTGGATATGAAATTGCTGTTTTTTATTATCATCAGGTATTTGTAGAGCGCCAACAGATTTTGCAGCGCTATAAACATAGGGTATACAAGATAACAACATTTAAAGGGATCAAATGGGTAGAGGGCCCTGCACGAGAGTTGCACTGTTGCAGTCGGCTCTTATGAAGGTGAACTACAAACAGATGGGCTCATAGGCTTACAGGCTAAAGGGTTCAAGGGGATAGCAGTGGAGATAGGAAGGTTAGAGTAGGTTGTATGCATCCCTGAACAGTAGAGTCTTTAGGGAATTTTGAAGCTTTTAAAACTAGGGGAGAGTCTTGTGGCGCAAGGCAGAGAGTTACACAAGATGGGAACCAGTCTGGAGAAGTCCTGTAAACAGGAATGTGAGGAGGTAACAAGAGAGGAGGAGAATAGGAGATCGTGAGCAGAGCGAAGGGGGCGGGAGGGAGACGAGGTCTGAGATGTAGGGGGGATTTGTTCTTTGAAATGGTTTGAGCTTGCAGGTAATATCAGATGTCATTATGTTATCACTCTGTGTACACACACTTGCTTCCTTATCTTATACCAAAGCCCAATACTTAGAGAGAACAATGGAAAATTATCATTGTATTATTTATTTCTTCTACACCCCACCTGGAGTGTAATTTATTCTGCTGACTGTGTTTACATTGCCTGTCATAGTATAGATGGGGATACCACAGGCTAAATCAGCTATTTCAAATGCTGAAATAAGGGTAAACAATTTAATACACTCCGGCAAGTACAATGGTTCATTTGGAACAAATTGAAGGGGAGAACATTTTTGGGTAAACTGTCCCTATAAATGGACATTCTGGTCAAAATGTAAATGCACATAGATTCATTTTCTTTAAATAGAAACATGTTTGCGATATACATGTATTGGCAAAAATGTTTCTAGTAAAAGTTATCATTGTTTAGTGTTAACATTTTTCTCTCACATGCATGTGAAGTATAGTTATATATATTCAATGCACCAGCAATTTAAATGCTGCAGCTACTCAGACAGCCAGTGGGGCTTGTATCATGTCATCAATTGACAAATTTAGTCATTACCAGATGGTACAAGCACCTTAGGTTCTCAGAACAAATTCTGTGTTTTAAAATGCTGGTGCACGGTGCATACTTAAATACACTTTTGAAACAGCTATAGCTTTTATTTGAAGCATCTTTGCTAATACATGTATATTACAAAATACTTCTTTTCAAAACTGAAATGCATCCACGTGGATTCCAATTTTGTCTGGAATGTCCTTTTAACTGCTCAGCTGCCATAGAGTGGTTTACAAGTGATGATCATCATCAACATCATAATAATGGTTTGTGCATGGTCCGAATTAGTTATGCTGCATTTGCAAAGAAATAACATAAGTATAGAAGAAATAATGGTTTACAACAGTAAACAGCGATATATATATATACACACACGATATTCATGGTTATCAATATCAAATAGTCACAATTATGCTAAAAAGCTCAGCTAAACATAATAATTTAACTGTAAATGTAGATACTACAGTAACACTCAATCTGTGTGAGGCTCTGGCAAAACTTAACCCCTTAATGACCACAGCACTTTTCCATTTTCTGTCCGTTTGGGACCAAGGCTATTTTTACATTTTTGCTGTGTTTGTGTTTAGCTGTAACTTTCCTCTTACTCATTTACTGTACCCACACATATTATATACCGTTTTTCTCGCCATTAAATGGACTTTCTAAATATACCATTATTTTCATCATACCTTATAATTTACTATAAAATGATAAAATATGAGGAAAAATGGAAAAAAACACACCTTTTCTTAATTTGACCCCCAAAATCTGTTACACATCTACAACCACCAAAAAACTCCCATGCTAAATAGTTTCTAAATTTTGTCCTGAGTTTAGAAATACCCAATGTTTACATGTTCTTTGCTTTTTTTGCAAGGTTATAGGGCCATAAATACAAGTAGCACTTTGCTATTTCCAAACCAATTTTCTTTTGCAAGATGTACCGAGTCCACGGTTTCATCCTTACTTGTGGGATATTATCCTTCCTAACAGGAAGTGGCAAAGAGAGCACCCACAGCAGAGCTGTCTATATAGCTCCCCCCTTAACTCCACCCCCCAGTCATTCTCTTTGCCGGCTCTAAGCAGGAAGGGTAAAGTGAAAGAGGTGATAAACTGTTAGTTTTTATTTTATCTTCAAGCAAGAGTTTGTTATTTTAAAATGGTACCGGTGTGTACTATTTACTCTCAGGCAGCAGATGGATGAAGACTGCTGCCTGGAGGATGATGATCTTAGCATTTGTAACTAAGGTCCATTGCTGTTCCCACAGAGGCTGAGGAGTACAGGAAACTTCAGTGTGAGGAACGGTTTCATGCTATGCAGCAATGAGGTATGTTCAGTCATATTTTTTTCTGGAGAGACTGTGATATTTCAGAAAGACTGACATTATACCCAGGAGGGTAAGGGTAAGCAGTAATCCTAGAATAAAAAGAAGGGCATTACTTAGCTTGCTTATGGGGCCAATTACATATATGGATGTAAAATGTTTGTGTGCAAACGTTTTTTGGATGGGAGTGCTTTAACGTTTTTTATGGGCAATAAAGGTTTTGGGCAACTTTATTGGGACACACATGGCTTATTTTTAGTGTCTTGGAACCCACATGGCTAGTTTTAACCTCTCTGGTGCGGTTCTTTAAGGCTCAGGGAACATCGAGTGAGATGGGCGAGGCCTATTTTCGCGCTTCAGATGCACAGTTAGTTTGTCAGCAAGCAGCAAACTCTAACTCCTGAGGGCCCTGGTGTGTATTTTGGGCCAAATCGAAGCTTTTTCCCTACACTTTCGATCCCTGAGGACATGTAGGGCCACAGCAGGGCTGTGGCAAGGTGCTGAGGTTTTTTTTCCGGATCTGGGCCTATTTTCGATCCGGTTTGGACAGTAAGGGGTTAATTGTTAAAAAATGTTGTGGTGCAATCTTAACTACCTATAGTGGGTCTACATACAACATTTTGAAAAAATTGGTGTATGTTTAGGCTGTTTTGCAGAACGTGTATACTTTTTTTTCTTAAAGGCACAGTACCGTTTTTTAAGATAATTTTTTTTCACTAAATAAAATGTTTTCATGCTTGTTTGTAGTCATTACTAGCCTGTTCAACATGTCTGACATTGTGGAAAGTCAATGCTCAATATGTTTAGAAGCCATTGTGGAACCTCCACTTAGATTGTGTCCGTCATGCATCAATAAATTGTAAAGAACATATTTTAGCTACTAAAAGTATGTCGCAGGATGATTCTCAGTCAGAAGGGAATCGGGTTATGCCATCTAATTCTCCCCATGTGTCACAACCGTTAACTCCCGCACAAGCGACGCCAAGTACTTCTAGTGTGTCTAATTCTTTCACCCTGCAAGATATGGCCGCAGTTATGAATACTACCCTCACAGAGGTTTTATCTAAGCTGCCTGGGTTGCAGGGGAAGCGCAGTAGGTCTGGTGTGAGAACAAATGCTGAGCCCTCTGGCGCTTTATTAGCCATATCCGATGTGGGGGTGAGGGATTTGCTGTCTGTTGGGAGAGATTTCTAATTCAGGAAAGATGTTCCCTCAGACAGACTCAGATATGACGGCTTTTAAATTTGAACTAGAACACCTCCGCTTATTGCTCAGGGAGGTTTTAGATACTCTGGATGATTGTGACCCTATTGTAGTTCCAGAGAAATTGTGTAAAATGGACAGATTTCTAGAGGTTCCTACCTACACTGATGTTTTTCCGGTCCCTAAGAGGATTTCGGACATTGTTACTAAGGAGTGGGATAGACCAGGTATTCCGTTCGCTCCCCCTCCTACCTTTAAGAAAATGTTTCCCATATCAGACACCATGCGGGACTCGTGGCAGACGGTCCCTAAGGTGGAGGGAGCTATTTCTACCCTGGCTAAGCGTACAACTATACCTATTGAGGACAGTTGTGCTTTCAAAGATCCTATGGATAAAAAATTAGAGGGTCTCCTAAAGAAAATAGTTTTCATCAGGGTTTTCTTCTCCAACCTATAGCGTGCATTGTTCCTGTAACTACTGCTGCGGCTTTTTGGTTCGAGGCTCTGGAGGAGGCTCTTCAGGTTGAGACCCCATTAGATGATATTCTGGATAGAATTAGGGCTCTCAAGCTAGCTAATTCTTTCATTACAGATGCCGCTTTTCAACTGGCTAAATTAGCGGCAAAGAATTCAGGTTTTGCCATTTTAGCGCATAGAGCGTTATGGCTTAAGTCCTGGTCTGCTGATGTGTCATCAAAATCTAAGCTTTTAGCCATCCCTTTCAAGGGTAAGACCCTATTCGGGCCTAAACTGAAAGAGATCATTTCAGACATTACTGGAGGGAAAGGCCATGCCCTTCCTCAGGATAAGACAAATAAGATGAGGAGGACCAAACAAAATGATTTTCGTTACTTTCGAAACTTCAAAGGTGGTCACTCTACCTCTTCCCCTGCTGCAAAGCGAGAGGGGAATTTTTCTTAACCAAAGTCAGTCTGGAGACCTAACCAGACTTGGAATAAGGGTAAACAGGCCAAGAAGCCCGCTGCCACCACCAAGACAGCATGAAGGGGTAGCCCCCGATCCGGGACCGGATCTAGTAGGGGGCAGACTTTCTCTCTTTGCTCAGGCTTGGGCAAGAGACGTTCAGGTCTCCTGGGCTTTAGAAATCGTAACCCAGGGGTATCTTCTAGATTTCAAAGATTCTCCTCCAAGGGGGAGATTCCATCTTTCTCAATTGTCTGTATACCAGACAAAGAGAGAGGCGTTCTTACGCTGTGTAGAAGACCTATATACCATGGGAGTGATCTGCCCAGTTCCGAAAACAGAACAGGGGCAGGGGTTCTACTCCAATCTGTTTGTGGTTCCCAAAAAAGAGGGAACCTTCAGACCAATTTTAGATCTCAAGATCCTAAACAAATTCCTCAGAGTCCCATCCTTCAAGATGGTGACCATTCGGATTTTTTTACCAATGATCCAGGAGGGTCAATATATGACCGCCGTGGACTTAAAGGATGCGTATCTACACATCCCTATCCACAAAGATCATCACCAGTTCCTCAGGTTTGCCTTTCTGGACAAGCATTACCAGTTTGTGGCTCTTCCCTTCGGGTTGGCCACAGCTCCCAGAATTTTCACAAGAGTTCCATTCCTGGGAACTCTGATTGATAGATTTGGTGGACATGAAAATTTTTCTGACGGAGGTCAGGAAATCAAATATTTTAACCATCTACCGAGCTCTTCATTCCATTCCTCGGCCGTCAGTGGCTCAGTGTATGGAGGTTATCGGACTAATGGTAGCGGCAATGGACATAGTTCTGTTTGCTCGCTTGCATCTCAGACCACTGCAACTATGCATGCTCAAACAGTGGAATGGGGATTATGCCGATTTATCTCCTCTGATAAATCTGGATCAAGAGACCAGAGACACTCTTCTTTGGTGGTTGTCACAGAATCATCTGTCCCAGGGAATGTGTTAACGCAGGCCAGCATGGGTCATAGTGACGACGGATGCTAGCCTATTGGGCTGGGGTGCAGTCTGGAATTCAATGAAAGCACAGGGTTTGTGGACTCAGGAGGAGGCTCTCCTCCCGATAAATATTCTACAACTGAGATAGATATTCAACGCGCTTCAGGCGTGGCCTTAGCTGGCGTCGGCCAGATTCATAAGATCCAGTCGGACAATATCACGACTGTAGCATATATCAATCATCAGGGGGGAACAAAGAGTTCTCTAGCGATGATATAGGTTACCAAGATAATTCAATGGGCAGAGACTCACTCTTGCCATCTATCAGCAATCTATATCCCAGGAGTGGAGAACTGGGAAGCGGATTTTCTAAGTCGTCAGACTTTTCATCCGGGGGAGTGGGAGCTCCATCCGGAGGTGTTTGCTCAATTGATTCAGCAATGGGGCACACCAGTATTGGATCTGATGGCGTCTCGTCAGAATGCCAAACTTCCACAATACGGGTCCAGGTCAAGGGATCCTCAGGCAGTACTGATAGATGCCCTGGTCGTTCAACTTGGCTTATGTGTTTCCACCATTTCCTCTCCTTCCTCGTTTGATTGCCAGAATCAAACAGGAGAAAGCTTTGGTGATTTTGATAGCACCTGTGTGGCCACGCAGGACTTGGTATGCAGACCTGGTGGACATGTCATCTCTTCCACCATGGACTCTGCCACTGAGACAGGACCTTCTGCTTCAAGGTCCATTCCAGCATCCAAATCTAGCTTCTCTGTGACTGACTGCTTGGAGATTGAACGCTTGATCTTATCCAAGCGGGGGTTCTCTGAGTTGGTCATAGATACCTTGATTCAGGCTCGAAAGCCTGTCACCAGGAACATGTATCATAAGATATGGCGTAAATATCTTTATTGGTGCGAATCCAAAGGCTACTCATGGAGTAAGATCAGGATTCCTAGGGTTTTGTCCTTTCTCCAAGAAGGATTGGAGAAGGGGCTATCAGCTAGCTCCTTAAAGGGACATATATCTGCTTTATCAATTCTACTGCACAAACGTCTGGCAGATGTTCCAGACGTTCTGTCAGGCTTTAGTTAGAATCAAGCGTGTGTTTAAACCTGTTGCTCCGCCATGGAGTTTGAATTTAGTTCTTAAGGTTCTTCAAGGGGTTCCGTTTGAACCTATGCATTGCATAGATATTAAGCTTCTATCTTGGAAAGTTCTGTTTTTAGTTGCTATCTCTTCGGCTTGAAGAGTTTCTGAACTATCTGCATTGCATTGCGACTCGCCTTATCTTGTTTTCCATGCTGATAAGGTGGTTTTGCGTACCAAACCTGGATTCCTTCCTAAGGAAGTTTCTAATAAGAATATTAATCAGGAAATTGTTGTTCCTTCTCTGTGTCCTAATCCTTCCTCTAAGAAGGAGCGTCTCTTGCACAATTTGGACGTGGTGCGTGCTTTAAAGTTTACTTGCAAGCGACTAAAGATTTCCGTCAAACATCTTCTTTGTTTGTTGTCTATTCTGGAAAACGTAGAGGTCAGAAAGCTACGGCTACCTCTCTTGCCTGTTGGCGGCAAAGCATCATCCGTTTGGAATACGAGACTGCTGGACAGCAGCCTCCTGAAATAACTACAGCTCACTCTACTTGAGCGGTGACTTTCACATGGGCTTTTAAAAATTTATGCTTCAGTTTAACAAATTTGTAAGGCTGCGACTTTGTCTTCGCTTCATACCTTTTCCAAATTTTCCAAATTTGATACTTTTTGCTTCTTCTGAGGCTATTTTTGGGAGACAGGTTCTGCAAGCAGTGGTGCCTTCCGTTTAGGTTCCTGTTTTGTCCCTCCCTTCATCCGTGTCCTAAAGCTTTGGTATTGGTATCCCACAAGTAAGGATGAAACCGTGGACTCGGTACATCTTGCAAAAGAAATCAGAATTTATGCTTACCTGATAAATTTCTTTCTTTTGCAATGTACCGAGTCCACGGCCCGCCCTGTCTATTCAAGACAGACAGTATTTTTTTTATTGAAAACTTCAGTCACCTCTGCATCTTATAGTTTCTCCTTTTTCTTCCTTAGCCTTCGGTCGAATGACTGGGGGGTGGAGTTAAGGGGGGAGCTATATAGACAGCTCTGCTGTGGGTGCTCTCTTTGCCACTTCCTGATAGGAAGGATAATATCCCACAAGCAAGGATGAAACCGTGGACTCGGTACATCGCAAAAGAAAGAAATTTATCAGGTAAGCATAAATTCTTTTTTTTTTTTCAAAATTGGCGCTAGTTACCTTGAGACACTGATATCTTTCAGGAATCCCTGAATATCCCTTGACATGTATATATTTTTTTTTAGAAGACATCCCAAAGTATTGATCTAGGCTCATTTTGGTATATTTCATGCCACCATTTCACCGCCAAATGCTATCAAATAAAAAAAATCGTTCACTTTTTCACAAATTTCTTCACAAACTTTAGGTTTCTCGCTGAAATTATTTACAAACAACTTGTGCAATTATGGCATAAATGGTTGTAAATGCTTCTCTGGGATTCCCTTTGTTCAGAAATAGCAGACATATATGGCTTTGATGTTGCTTTTTGGTAATTGGAAGGCCGCTAAATGCCACTGCGCACCACACGTGTATTATGCCCTGCAGTGAAGGGGTTAATTAGGTAGCTTATAGGGAGCTTGCAGGGTTAAATTTAGCTTTAGTGTAGTGCAGTAGACAACCCCAAGTATTGATCTAGGCCAATTTTGGTATATTTTATGCCACCATTTCACCGCCAAATGCGATCAAATTAAAAAAAACGCAAAATTTTTCACAATTTTAGTTTTCT
Organism: Bombina bombina; assembly: GCF_027579735.1. NCBI lineage: Eukaryota > Metazoa > Chordata > Amphibia > Anura > Bombinatoridae > Bombina > Bombina bombina. The sequence goes on along the minus strand of NC_069500.1, from coordinate 1,148,212,877 downwards.
CACTGAAATTATTTACAAACAGCTTGTGCAATTATGGCACAAATGGTTGTAAATGCTTCTCTAGGATGCCCTTTGTTCAGAAATAGCAGACATATATGGCTTTGGCGTTGCTTTTTGGTAATTAGAAGGCCGCTAAATGCCGCTGCGCATCACATGTGTATTATGGCTAGCAGTGCAGGGGTCAATTAGGTAGCTTATAGGGAGCTTGCAGGGTTAATTTTAACTTTAGTGTAGAGATCAGCCTCCCACCTGACACATCACACCCCCTGATCCCTCCCAAACAGCTCTCTTCCCTCCCCCACCCCACAATTGTCCCCTCCATCTTAAGTACTGGCAGAAAGTCTGCCAGTACTAAAATAATTTTTTTTTTTAAAAATAATAATTCTGCTGTGTAGGATCCCCCCCCCCAAACAGCTCGCTAACCCCCCCCCCCCTGCATTATTGTGCACCATATTGGGTACTGGCAGTACCCAGTTTGAAATAAAAAAAAAAAATTAAAGTTTTTCTGTAGTGTAGCTGCCCCCCCTCAACACCCAACCCCCCACCCTCTCCCAGATCGTTAATAATATTTATTCCCACTCTCTCTCCCACGGAGTCCCACCTTGTGCCTCTTCCACTTGTTCAATGTTTTGGCCGGTTTCACACGTGCACGCACACTCCTGTGCACGCTCACCCACACGCAATCCCGCCCCCCTCCTCTACTGATGGCCGCTCACTCGCCTCCCCGGACACGCTCCCACCCACCAACGATCATAGCCATCAATAGCCGATGCAGTGAGGGCCACAGAGTGGCTCTCTCTGCATCGGACTGCTTAAAACAGTTATTGCAGGGTGCCTCTATATTGAGACATCACTGCAATAACATGAAAGCGGCTGGAAGCGATCAGGATCGCTTCCACCGCTTTCAAAGACCAACGACGTACAGGGTACGTCCTTGGTCGTTAAGGACATTTTTTTGGAGGACGTACCCTGCACGTCGGTCATTAAAGGGACACTGAAACCAATTTTTTTTTTCTTTCACGATTCAGGTACAGCATAAAATGTTAAGCAACTTTATTTACTCCTGTTATCAATTTTTCTTTGTTATCTTTTTGTCTTTATTTAAAAAAAGCAGGAATCTTTGGTTCAGCACCTAGGTAAAGCTTGCTGATTGATGCTATCCAGGGTTCTGAACGAAAAATGGGCTGGCTCTTAAGCTTACATTCCTGGTTTTTCAGAGACATCAAGAAAACAAAGAAAAAATAGGAGGAATAAATTAGAAAGTTGCTTAAAATTGCATGCTCTCTGAATCATAAAAAAAAAATTGGGTTCAGTATCCCTTTAAAGGGACATAAAACCCTTCATTCTCTTTGTATTTATGTTGAAGGATCAGCATTGCACTAGTGTTTTGATACTGTAAATCTAAAGTTTGGGGATTCAGTTTGAGCTGTTTACCAGATCACACTATTAATCAGTAGCATCCCACATTATGTTCTTTTTACTGATTAAAAGTTATAGTTTAAAGCACTATATAAAATCTAAATGTTAACAAAAAGTTAAATGAATATTCGTTTACTAGTTAAAGGGGACAGTCTAGTCAAAATGTAAACTCTTATAATACAGCAAATTTGTTTTGTTCTCTTGGTATTCTTTTTTAAAAGCTTAACCTGGGTCATCTCTAACTGATTTTTAAACCATTGAAGGCTGCCTCTTATCTCAGTGCATTTTAACAGTTTGTCACAGTTAGAAAACGCTAGTTCTTGTGGGTCTAATAGATAACATTGTGCTCATTCCCGTGGAGTTACTTAGGAGTCAGCACTGATGGGCTAAAACGCAAGTCTGTCAAAAGCACTGAGCAAAGGGGGCAGTCTGCAGAGGCTTAGATACAAGGTAATCACAGAGGTAATACGTGTATTAATAACACAGTGTTGGCAATGCAAAAACTGGGGAATAATAAAGGGATTATCTATTTTTAAAAATAATAAATAATTTGAAGTAGACTGTCTCTTTAAATAATATTCAGACTATTGAAAAGGTGACAGCTGTTTCTGAAAGACAGACATAAATAGATAAGGAAAGACAGGATGGCAAAAAGAAGCACAAAGAAAAAGAAAGACACACAGAAGGATATAGAGAGAAAAGGAAGAAAAACTGAAAGAGGCAAAAGATTCAGAAACAGAGTTGGGATAAAGAGAAAGAAGGGTGAAAAGAACTTGTGAAATATAGGAATAGGGAGTAAAATAGACACACAGATAGAGAGAGGGACACAGTCATGATAAGAGATAGCAGAGATACAAAGAAACAAAGCCAGAAAGAAATATACATAGGACGGTTACAATTAGAGAGAGGGAAAGAGAAACACATTAGGAAAAGACAGAGAGAGAGGGTTCCAGGCTCCAAGTGATTAAAGGGCAGCCAGATAACCACTTCATTAAAGTGACAGGATAACAGATATGAAGGCACGCTAAATGTTCCCAGACAGGCACACAGTTCTGAATTAAAGTTCTTGTTCTGGCTGCTGGTAAGATTAGGTAGAAGGTTGCTGGTAAGATTAGGTAGAAGGTTGCTGGTAAGATTAGGTAGAAGGTTGCTGGTAAGATTAGGTAGAAGGTTGCTGGTAAGATTAGGTAGAAGGTTGCTGGTAAGATTAGGTAGAAGGTTGCTGGTAAGATTAGGTAGAAGGTTGCTGGTAAGATTAGGTAGAAGGTTGCTGGTAAGATTAGGTAGATAGAAGGTTGCTGGTAAGATTAGGTAGATAGAAGGTTGCTGGTAAGATTAGGTAGATAGAAGGTTGCTGGTAAGATTAGGTAGATAGAAGGTTGCTGGTAAGATTAGGTAGATAGAAGGTTGCTGGTAAGATTAGGTAGATAGAAGGTTGCTGGTAAGATTAGGTAGAAGGTTGCTGGTAAGATTAGGTAGATGGTTGCTGGTAAGATTAGGTAGAAGGTTGCAGGATGCTGTTACAGCCTGGGCAGCTGCTTTCCCTTTCAATCAGTTTGCTCCATCACTGTAACACTTCCTGAATGAAACCTAGTCAGGTAAATGTAACAATCTGAGTGTAAAAACAATCTTTATAAAATAACTTATGTCGACAAAACAAGTTAAAAAAATATTAACAGTGCATGGCCTCTCTGGGCTTCCGTAAATGTGACCTTCAATACAGTTTTATTTTCATAATCAGACAGCAACTTTTTTTTTTTTAGCCAATTGTAAGAATTAAAGAGACCATAAAGCCAAAATTATATTTAAATGAACTGGATAGAGCATGCAATTGTAAACAACTTTCAAATGTACTTTTGTCATCAATATTGCTTAGTTCTTGTGCTATCATTTGTTCAAGGGTAATCCTAGCTGAGCTCAGGAGGGACAGTCTACTTGAAAACATTTTATGAAACACATCACAGCAACATCCATCATTGTATAAAAGGCTCCAATGTTATTAAAAAATGGAAACAATGTTTGTCACTGACAAAGGCAGAAGCTGAAACGCCTATGATGTAAGCGCTACCGGTACTGTGCACCACGGCTATTTGTGTTTTTACATTGCTTCCATTACGGTGTTATGCTTTTAAACTTTTTGAATAAAATTGGATGTTTTTCATATGAACTGTTTTGGGACTGTGGAAGAGTCCTGTTAAAGATCCGCCTTTCAAGCTTTATCATAGCTCTTAGTGATACTCCATCTGCTTGTATCCCACTCTGCCCCATTGGATCTGGGATTGAGTCTGGAGCACACCACTCATTAAAAGCTGTACTTGAAATGTTTTATTGTTTAAAAAGATAGATAATCCCGTATACCCATTCCCCAGTTTTGCATAACCAACACAGTTAAATTAATTCACTTTTTACCTCTGTGATTACTGTGTATCTAAGCCTCTGCAGACTGCCCACTTATCTCAGTTGTTTTGACAGACAGCATTTTAGCCAATCAGTACTGACTCTCAAATAACTCCACAGGAGTGAGCACAATGTTATCTATGTGACACACATGAACTACCACTGTCAAAATGCACTGAGATAAGGGCAGCCTTCAACGGCTTAGAAATCTGTCTATGAGCCTGCCTAGGTTTAGCTTTCAACAAAGAATACCAAGAGAACAAAGCACGTTTGATTATAAAAGTAAATTGGAAAGTTGTTTAAAATTGCATGTCCTATCTGAATCAGGAAAGTTTTTAATTTGACTTGACTGTCCCTTTTTAAATAGCTTTATTTAACCAAACCAATAACATATTTAATTTTTAATGTTTGCGCCCCCCCCCCCACGCACACTTATGTCCTTCTGCAGATCTATTCCATCCCAAAAATCTTCTACATAGATTTGCAAAGAAACATTGGCATTACGTGAACATTAAAGTCACAATTAAAGTTTAATGATTCAGATAGAACATGCAATGTTAAACTACTTTCAAATTTACTCCTCTTATCTAATTTGTGTTGTTCTCTTGGCATCCATTGTTTGTTTAAAGGCATAGTAGGCTCAAGAGCAATGCATTACTGTGAGCTAGCTTCTTGTCACTGTCTCTCCTAATGTGTTCACCTAGCTGCCAGTTGAGCATTGTTCTCCTTCAACAAAGGATACCAAGAGAATGAAGCAAATTTGATAAAATAAGTAAATCTGAAAATCATATCCTCTTATATCTGAATCATGAAAGAAACACTTAGGGTTTATATCCCTTTTAAGGTCTCGCAGTATCAATTAGCACTCAGAAAATTAACCAGTGATCCGATTTCTGGTTAATTTTCTAAAAATTCCCCAAATGCCCTCAAAATAGAGGGCATTGTAGTTTATTTATAAAAAAAAAAAAAAAAAACTGCACTAGGCAGTTTTAGGGCTTTAAAGTTGGTGGGGAAAAAACGGCATTGAAAAGTGCCTTTACATTGTGGTCTATGGGACTGTGTGTTCCCATAGAACGCAGTGTAAATATACATGTATAATATACACATTAACACATAAATATATATTTATATATGCACATATATTAAAAAATGCTGACCATCGGTGCTCTACATACCTCCTTCGCTGGGAGGTTCTGATGCCGTCTGTGACAGCATCAGAACAAGGCTCCTATAGGAGCCTATGGAAGCGCGCTCTCGTGAGTGCAATGCTTCTTAGCAATTACAAAGTGGAGTGCTAATGTCACTAACATACGAGCAATATTTAGCGCTCTACTTGTAATCTGGCCCTAAGTTTGTGTATACAATTACAGATAAGGTAGATAACAGTCATCAAGAAGACTGTATGAAAACAGTCTTGGCTCATCTGTGAGTTATAAAAAAAAGAGTTTGAGAAAGCTTCCAATAGAAACTAGTCCGCCATGTTGAATCTAGCTTATATTGCTTTTGGCTATTAGCACTATCACAAAGCAGTGTCTTAGGAATAGACATTTGAGTAAAACCTGAGTGTCCTTAAAAAAAGAAGAGAAAAGAAATAGGAGAGGGGGAAAAAGAGGTGGATCAAGAAATTTCGGGGAGGTGGGAGGGCTCATTTCAATAACCACCAGCCTCTGACAGGAAAGAAAGGTGTCAAGACCTTTGAGGGTTGAGTGATGCTGCTCCCGATAAATTTTCACATCTAGGAAATAAGAGGATTTGTTGCCTTTTAGGAGCCCATATTCTTCCAAAGACATCAATGTAGTAGGTTTATCTACCCACATCTGTTTAGTTGGAGAGAATGGTGTTTTCCACTGTCAAACCCTTTGTTTTATAGCATGGGTGTAATAGTTTCATAAACGCACTTTATTGTCACTGATACAGGATCAGTTTGTATTCCCAAAACCGTAAAACTTAGGATGTTAAAGCTATGTTCAATAACTTATTTTTGTCACTTTGTACCATCTTGTAGTTTATGCAGACAATGAGTAGAAATTATATCTAACCTTTAGAAATATTGTATACATTTTAAAACACAAAAAATGTATTTCATAGAGGAGTAAGTTAACTAGTTTTGAAAAAGTAGGAAAGGTTCAACCTCACTTCGTAGTAAATAATTAAAACATCCAACCAAAATAGTTGCACAAAAAATCATCCTATCTAGAATTTCACAAAATGTTTTGCACTTGCCCATTTACCATATTTTAGATACCTCCACTTTTTATTAACTCAGAAAAACAGATGTAGGAACCCTGACATGAACACAAAATGAAGCTTGCAGTTGCTTGCTATGAATATCACTGCATCATAAGGGCATGTAACCCTTTATTTGAATGATGTGGCCCCTCTTTCAAATCAAAGGTCTTATTATAAGTTTCTTTGGTTAGGGGTTGTTAAGGACCTCTTTGTCTAACAAAAACTCCCACAATAAGAACAGAGGGGAATTGAAACTTTCAAATAAGGGGTCTCAAATTAATCCTATGTATTGTAGAGGCAACAATACATTGCTGTTCTGTATGCTTACTATTTTATCAGGGGATCACACCATCATTTGTAAGAGGAGAGTCTCCTGTTTTCTCATTTTATTGCTTATATTGGGGTGTTAGAATCCCGGAGTTCTCTACACGTCTCCTTGTGGACAGGTGATTGTAATTCCTATGACAATCGGTTACTTTTTTGAGTAGAAACTGAAATCCCCACTTTTTAATTTTTTTTATTTAAAGGGACATAAAACCCTTTTCTCCTGTTAAGTGTAGTCAGTCCACGGGTCATCCATTACTTATGGGATATTAACTCCTCCCTAACAGGAAGTGCAAGAGGATCACCCAAGCAGAGCTGCTATATAGCTCCTCCCCTCTACGTCACACCCAGTCATTCTCTTGCACCTAACTAATAGATAGGATGTGTGAGAGGAGTGTGGTTATTAAATTTAGTTTTTTATTACTTCAATCAAAAGTTTGTTAATTTAAACAGCACCGGAGTGTGTTGTTGCTTCTCAGGCAGTATTAGAAGAAGAATCTACCTGAGTTTGTGTATGATCTTAGCGGACGTAACTAAGATCCATTTGCTGTTCTCGGCCATTCTGAGGAGCGAGGTAACTTCAGAACAGGGGACAGCGGGCAGGGTTCACCTGCAAAGAGGTATGTTGCAGTATATTATTTTCTAAGGAATGGAATTGACTGAGAAAATACTGCTAATACCGATATAATGTAAGTACAGCCTTAAATGCAGTAGTAGTAACTGGTATCAGGCTGTTATGTATGTATGTTGGCACCAAAGTATTTCTGGGGAATGGCACTTCACTAAGAAAATACTGTATACATATAACTCTAGCCTCTCTGCAGTGATAGCGACTAGCAACAGGCTTTTATTCTGATTCATATATTTAAAACGTTTACTGACAGGTTAATCGTTTTTTCTCTGAGGTACTTGGTGAAAATTTATGGGCATTATTTTCCACTTGTCTGTGGTTTATTTTGCATAAAATCAGTTACTGAGCTTCCCCACTGCTGTATTAAGAGTGGGAGGGGCCTATTTTTGGCGCTTTTACTACGCATTAAAAATTCAGTCACAGTCTTCCTTATTCTCCCTGCATGATCCAGGACGTCTCTACAGAGCTCAGGGGTCTCCAAAACTAGTTTGAGGGAGGTAATCACTCACAGCAGACCTGTGAGACTGTGCTTTGACTGTGATAAAAAACGTATTTATTTGTCAATCGTTTTTTTGGTATTAATAATCCATTTGTTGATGGGTGCTATCCTTTGCTAAATTAATGCATTTCATATGAAAAATTGATTGCTATAACTAAACCGGTTCATTGTTATATCAAAGTGACAGTTTTTTTGTGTGCTTCTTAAAGGCACAGTAACGTTTTGCATATTGCTTGTAAATTCAATTGAAAAGTATTTCCAAGCTTGCTAGTCTAATTGCTAGTTTGTTTAAACATGTCTGACACAGAGGAATCTCTTTGTGCAATTTGTTCAAAAGCCAAGGTGGAGCCCAATAGAAGCTCCATTAGATGAGATTTCACACAAGCTTAAAACCCTTATGCTAGCTAATTCATTTATTTCTGATGCCGTAGTACACTTAACTAAACTTACGGCTAAGAATTCCGGATTCGCCATTCAGGCGCGCAGAGCGCTGTGGCTAAAATCCTGGTCAGCTGATGTGACTTCTAAATCTAAATTGCTTAACATACCTTTCAAGGGGCAGACATTATTCGGGCCCGGTTTGAAAGAAATTATCGCTGATATTACGGGAGGTAAAGGCCATGCCTTGCCTCAAGACAGAGCCAAACCAAGGGCTAGACAGTCTAATTTTCGTGCCTTTCGTAACTTCAAGGCAGGAGCAGCATCAACTTCCTCTGCTCCAAAACAGGAAGGAGCTGTTGCTCGCTACAGACAAGGCTGGAAACCTAACCAGACCTGGAACAAGGGCAAGCAGGCCAGAAAACCTGCTGCTGCCCCTAAGACAGCATGAAGTGAGGGCCCCCGATCCGGAAACGGATCTAGTGGGGGGCAGACTCTCTCTCTTCGCCCAGGCTTGGGCAAGAGATGTCCAGGATCCCTGGGCGTTGGAGATCATATCTCAGGGATATCTTCTGGACTTCAAAGCTTCTCCTCCACAAGGGAGATTTCATCTTTCAAGGTTGTCAACAAACCAGATAAAGAAAGAGGCGTTTCTACGCTGTGTACAAGACCTCTTACTAATGGGAGTGATCCACCCAGTTCCGCGGTCGGAACACGGACAAGGGTTTTACTCAAATCTGTTTGTGGTTCCCAAAAAAGAGGGAACCTTCAGACCAATATTGGATTTAAAGATCCTAAACAAATTCCTAAGAGTTCCATCGTTCAAAATAGAAACTATTCGGACAATCTTACCCATGATCCAAAGAGGTCAGTACATGACCACAGTGGATTTAAAGGATGCCTACCTTCACATACCGATTCACAAGGATCATTACCGGTATCTAAGGTTTGCCTTCCTAGACAGGCATTACCAGTTTGTAGCTCTTCCCTTCGGGTTAGCTACGGCTCCAAGAATCTTTACAAAGGTTCTGGGCTCTCTTCTGGCGGTACTAAGACCGCGAGGAATATCGGTAGCTCCGTACCTAGACGACATTCTGATACAAGCGTCAAGCTTCCAAACTGCCAAGTTTCATACAGAGTTGGTACTGGCATTTCTAAGGTCGCATGGGTGGAAAGTGAACGAAGAAAAGAGTTCTCTCTTACCACTCACAAGAGTTCCCTTCTTGGGGACTCTTATAGATTCTGTAGAAATGAAAATTTACCTGACAGAGGACAGGTTAACAAAACTTCTAAATGCTTGCCGTGTCCTTCATTCCATTCAACACCCGTCAGTGGCTCAATGCATGGGGGTAATCGGCTTAATGGTAGCGGCAATGGACATAGTACCTTTTGCACGCCTACATCTCAGACCACTGCAATTGTGCATGCTAAGTCAGTGGAATGGGGATTACTCAGATTTGTCCCCTATGCTGAATCTGGATCAAGAGACCAGAGATTCTCTTCTATGGTGGCTTTTTTGGCCACATCTGTGCAGGGGGATGCCCTTCAGCAGGCCAGACTGGACAATTGTAACAACAGACGCCAGCCTTTTAGGTTGGGGCGCTGTCTGGAATTCCCTGAAGGCTCAGGGATCATGGACTCAGGAGGAGAGTCTCCTTCCAATAAACATTCTGGAATTGAGAGCAGTTCTCAATGCCCTTCTGACTTGGCCTCAGTTAGCAACTCTGAGGTTCATCAGGTTTCAGTCGGACAACATCACGACTGTGGCTTACATCAATCATCAGGGAGGGACAAGGAGTTCCCTAGCGATGATGGAAGTCTCAAAGATTATTCGCTGGGCAGAGTCTCACTCTTGCCACCTGTCAGCGATTCACATCCCAGGCGTGGAGAACTGGGAGGCGGATTTCTTAAGTCGCCAGACTTTTCATCCGGGGGAGTGGGAACTTCATCCGGAGGTCTTTGCCCAAATACTTCGACGTTGGGGCAAGCCAGATCTGGATCTCATGGCGTCTCGCCAGAACGCCAAACTTCCTTGTTACGGATCCAGGTCCAGGGACCCGGGAGCGGCGCTGATAGATGCTCTGACAGCACCTTGGGTCTTCAACATGGCTTATGTGTTTCCACCGTTCCCGATGCTTCCTCGATTGATTGCCAGGATCAAACAGGAAAAAGCATTGGTGATTCTAATAGCGCCTGCGTGGCCACGCAGGACCTGGTATGCAGATCTAGTGGACATGTCGTTCTGTCCACCTTGGTCGCTGCCTCTGAGACAGGACCTTCTAATTCAGGGTCCTTTCAAACATCAAAATCTAATTTCTCTGAAGCTGACTGCATGGAAATTGAACGCTTGATTTTATCAAAGCGTGGATTTTCGGAGTCAGTAATTGATACCTTAATACAGGCTAGGAAACCTGTTACCAGGAAAATTTACCATAAGATATGGCGTAAATATTTACACTGGTGCGAATCCAAGAGTTACTCATGGAGTAAGGTTAGGATTCCTAGGATATTGTCTTTTCTACAAGAAGGTTTAGAAAAGGGTTTATCTGCAAGTTCTTTAAAGGGACAGATCTCAGCTCTGTCCATCCTTTTACACAAACGTCTGTCAGAAGTTCCAGACGTTCAGGCTTTTTGTCAGGCTTTGGCCAGGATTAAGCCTGTGTTTAAGACTGTAGCTCCACCGTGGAGCTTAAACTTAGTTCTTAACGTTTTACAGGGTGTTCCGTTTGAACCCCTTCATTCCATTGATATCAAGCTGTTATCTTGGAAAGTTCTGTTTTTAATGGCTATTTCCTCGGCTCGTAGAGTCTCTGAGTTATCGGCCTTACATTGTGATTCTCCTTATCTGATTTTTCATTCAGATAAGGTAGTTCTGCGTACTAAACCTGGGTTCTTACCTAAGGTAGTCACTAACAGGAATATCAATCAAGAGATTGTTGTTCCATCATTGTGCCCTAACCCTTCTTCAAAGAAGGAACGACTTCTGCACAATCTAGACGTAGTCCGTGCCCTGAAATTTTATTTACAGGCAACTAAAGATTTTCGCCAAACTTCTTCCCTGTTTGTCGTTTATTCTGGACAGAGGAGAGGTCAAAAAGCATCTGCTACCTCTCTCTCTTTTTGGCTTCGTAGCATAATACGTTTAGCCTATGAGACTGCTGGACAGCAGCCTCCTGAAAGGATTACAGCTCATTCTACTAGAGCTGTGGCTTCCACTTGGGCCTTTAAGAATGAGGCCTCTGTTGAACAGATTTGCAAGGCTGCAACTTGGTCTTCTCTTCATACTTTTTCCAAATTTTCCAAATTTGACACTTTTGCTTCTTCTGAGGCTGTTTTTGGGAGAAAGGTTCTTCAGGCAGTGGTTCCTTCCGTATAAAGATCCTGCCTGTCCCTCCCGTCATCCGTGTACTTTTAGCTTTGGTATTGGTATCCCATAAGTAATGGATGACCCGTGGACTGACTACACTTAACAGGAGAAAACATAATTTATGCTTACCTGATAAATTCCTTTCTCCTGTAGTGTAGTCAGTCCACGGCCCGCCCTGTTTTTTATGGCAGGCCTAAATTTTAAATTATACTCCAGTCACCACTGCACCCTATAGTTTCTCCTTTCTCGGTTTGGTTTTCGGTCGAATGACTGGGTGTGACGTAGAGGGGAGGAGCTATATAGCAGCTCTGCTTGGGTGATCCTCTTGCACTTCCTGTTAGGGAGGAGTTAATATCCCATAAGTAATGGATGACCCGTGGACTGACTACACTACAGGAGAAAGGAATTTATCAGGTAAGCATAAATTATGTTTTTTTTTTTGTTTTTTTTCTTTCATGATTCAGATAAATATAATTTTATACAGCTTTCCTATTTAGCTTGTATCTCCTAGTAGTGCAATGCTGCTCCTGAGTCCACTTAGATATGCTTTTCAACAAAAGATAGAGAGAACAAAGCAAATTTGATAGTAGAAGTAAATTGGAAAGTTGTTTAAAATTGCATGCTCTATCGGAGGCTCCGGCATCACAGCGTTTGACGGCAACGGAATTTAGAGGCACCGGGCTGAGGCTGACTCTGTGGAAGCAGATATGGTGAGCATTACACACCGATGTTGTGTCTTCGCCCTATGGGGGTAGAGCTGTTTTTAGCCCGCAAAAGCGTCTAAATACTCCAGGGCAAAGTTATTTATAATATACACATGAACTGTGGAACATTCGCTTCTCTTTTGTATTTATGCTTAATCTAAACCATAAATGTTTAATTTTTACTTTACTGTCCCTTTAAGAGGTGCTGTGTGTGTTTGTATGCTTGCTTTAAGGGACAGGAATGCAACCATGTCTGAAATAGTAAATATACTATGTAGGTTGCCATTTTTGAAAAGCCTTGCTAATGACAGTGGTATAAAAGAGGGAGAGCTACCCTTTATCAAACAGCTGGCTTATTGTTGTTTTTCTATGGAGTTTACCATTACTGCGGTGGTCATCTGACAATTAGAGAGGTATGTGACTCATTTTACAAATTAGGGGTCTCACCACCTCTATCTTCTGTAATATGCCTCTTCTCTTCCTACCCCTCCCATTAAAAAAAAAATCCCAGTGGAGAGATAGGGGCTTCAGGCTTTAGATGATGACTGTTTTTTTGCTGCTTTACATAAATCCCCTTCATGAGCAAGTGGGTAAAAAATCAGATAACGTTCTCAGACACCTCATCTGCAACAGACAAGTACAGCAGAGGTCATGTCTGAGCTATCCTCCACAGTAAAGCGTTTTCTTGAGTGGTCTTCTAAATCTGTTATGCTTGTTGTGTGTTGGTGATTATGAGATGATTATATCTGCAGAATATATGTCACTGGCATCTTAAATGATCCACAAGAAGTAATGTCTCCTGCAATAATTTTCTATAGACTCATTAGAACCTGAGGGGGGCAAGTATAATTTAAATTGACATTCTAGCTTTATTGTGGTTCTTACCAACATCTTGTTTGCTGCAGGGTTCTATGGTACTGGTCAGTATTTATTTGTCTTACTGCAGTGATGCTTTCATTAGCCTTGACACAAAAGGGACTATAAAGCAGGTAATGCCTGAATTTTATGCTTGGCTTTTCTAGTCTATAACAACCTGAATTACATGACCTAAAGGGATAGAAAGGTAAAAAATTAATTATGCATATTGTGTATTTCAATTTGAAATATAAGCATTTTTGTAATATAATTCCATTAGCAAAAACGCTTCTAGTAAAAGTTATTACTGTTACTGTTTTTTAGCAGTATACGCACATATCCTGTGAGGGCCCGTTCACCAGTATTTACTATGCATGCTCAGAGAGTTAGCTGTGGTCTGTATTGCTTCTGAAGATATAATTTGTGTTATAGAAGCTACTGCTGACCCTCTGAGAAGGTGCACAGGATATGTGCGTATGCCATAGAAAAAATATGTGCGTATGCCATAGAAAAACAATGACTTATTAGAAGCACCGCTGTACCATAACTGGTCCGCAGCCTCTGAGGCTGCGGTCTTCAATCCGCCCGATCCTATACGATCAGGCTGATTGATACCCCCTGCAAGCGGCTGATTGTCCGCAAATCTGCAGGGGGCGGCATTGCACAAGCAGTTCACAAGAACTGCTTTTGCAATGATAAATGCAGACAGCGTATGCTGTCGGCATTTATTGATGTGCGGCTGACGTGATACGCTACATTGTATCATGTCCATTCGCACTTTAGTAAATCAGCCCCTTAGTCTGAACTTCAAATGAGTAGATTTTTTATTTTTTTTTGACAAGTTATGTTAGCGCTGCGGAATCTGTTGGCGCTCTACAAATAACCGATAATAATAATGTCTATTTCCACTCCCACTGTAACATCTGACAGGCATCAACCATTCACAAATGCATATATGTATATTCTGTGAATTCTTGCACATGTTCAGTAGGAGCTGATGACTCAAAAAGTGTAATTATAAAAAGACTGTACACATTTTGTTAAAGGGACAGTTAAGTCCAAAAAAAACTTTCATTTTTCAAATAGGGCATGTAATTTTAAACAACTTTCCAATTTACTTTTATCAACAATTTTGCTTTGTTCTCTTGGTATTCTAGTTGAAAGCAAACCTAGGAAGGCACATATGATAATTTCTAAGCCCTTGAAGGCCGCCTCTATTTTATTTACTTTTCACAGCAGGGGAGAGCAAGCTCATGTAGGTCATATAGATAGCATTGTGATCACACTCGTGGCTAGTGGCAGACACTGCACTAATTGGCTAAAATGCAAGTCAATAGATAATAACTAAAAGTCCTGTAATTAGGGGAGGTCAGAAGATGCTTAGATACAAGTTAGTCGCAGAAGTAAAAAGTGTATTAATATAACAGTGTTGGTTTTGCAAAACTGGGGAATGGGTAATAAAGGGATTATCTATATTTTTAAACAACAAAAATTCTGGTGTTGACTGTCCCTTTAATGGAAATAAATTGGAAAGTTGTTAAAATTGCCGGCTTTATCTGAATCATAAAAGTTTAATTTTGACTTGATTTTCCCTTTAAGACTTGTCTGATATGATGCTCTACAATAAATACAAGAAATGTTGTTGCTATAATTTATATGGTTTGTACTGTCCCTTTTTTAAATCTGAAAATTATTATTTTTTTATAGTTCCCAGAGACACTAGAGTGCATTCCCTGATTCTTCTACATTCCAAACAGTGATTGCCTGATCAGTGCGGGGGTCATTTATGCATTTCATTGTCCACAATAACAAAGATAAGCTAAATACACAAGGGGCTTTAAAGGGACAGTATACACTCATTTTCATATAACTGCATGTAATAGACACTACTATAAAGAATAAGATGCACAGATACTGATATAAAAATCCAGTATAAAACTGTTTAAAAACTTACTTAGAAGCTGTCAGTTTGGCTCTGTTGAAAAGGTAGCTGGAAAGCCCACTGCAAGTAGCAAATAAGACACTCCCCCTCTCCCCCTTCTTTTGCATATGAAAAGACCCTTTACACAAACAAGAGCAAGCTGGAGAAGGTAGCTGACCGTATTCACATAAAACTTTGGGGCTTGGTTAGGAGTCTGAAAATCAGAGCAATGTTATTTAAAAATAAGCAAAACTATACATTTACTTTAAAAAAAAACTTTATGGACTATATAAATAGATCATCTACAAAACATTTATGCAAAGAAAATATGAGTGTATAATGGTCCTTTAAAGTAGCCCCTAGAGTGCAAAACAATATAGATTTGCCAACAACATTATTTTGTTAAATGTTTCTAAACGTTTATTTTGTATGTGGATGTTTTGCAATGCAGTGATTCACTTCTGAGACATAAAAAATGGCTTCAGTTTTCCTTTAAGCTGGCGGCAGCATTATATTTGCAATATGACTGGGGTAGCAAGTTTTGTTGCATTCAGAATGTGTAAAACAAACTTTTTTTTCTAAGGCTTTTTGCAGTGTCAGACTTAAAGGGACACTGAACCCAAATTTTTTCTTTCGTGATTCAGATAGAGCATGCAATTTTAAGCAACTTTCTAATTTACTCTATCTGAATCACGAAAGAAAAAATTTGGGTTCAGTGTCACTTTAATGTCTGTTCCTGAACTACACAAATAATAATTGTTGCAATTTGTTCTCTAGTCTGCTTCTTTTTCTTTTTTTCCCTTATATAGTTACTACTGTAACTTCCAGGAATTACAGCCAAGCAACAGCTATCGCCCTGTAGTTATTCCATCAACATTAAATAATCAGATTTGTTAAGAACTTGAGACAAACCAGTTCTGTTCTTGATAGTTTTATGTTCTGTAACAAAGCTGTGTATCTAATAATTTTTCTTTGAGATTTCTTTCAAAGTTTCATTCTGATGCTTGAAATACCATATATAGATAATATGTAAGAACTTACAAATTGCCACAAATGTGTTGATAACAATAAGGATAACAATTTATTGCTAAACTTTTAAAGTGGAGAACGTGTGAAGATATATTTCATTTTGACTGGACAATGGTATTGGTAAAATTATGTTAGCCTTCCGCTGATATTTTAATCTGTTAAAAAGAACAAAATACTTGCTATACACTTGGGTAATATGTAGAAGCACTTTAGGTAATTCACAGTGACTTTTTGCCAATGTTAGTGGTAGTTGCAAAAGTATGCACACCATTAAAACATAATTACTTTTGTGGCAGCGGCCATAAGTCGTCACAATATCCTGCCAAATATTGTTGGACTTTTACAGCATCCTTTGAAATAAACAAATAAACCTCCAGTTGCACTGCACTGAAAATTACTGATTTATTTGATGCTAAACTTGCTGATCATATATATATATATATATATATATATATATATATATATATATATATATATATATATATATATATATATATATATATATATATATATCTATATCCAGACTGTTAAGACCTCAAGTAGTAGCGTTTTTTTATGAAAATTAAGCAACACATAACAAACCCCCCCCCCCCCCAACTCAGGTAATATAGTCATGTTTGGACTGATCTTTCCACTTTAAAGAGTGAACTACCTACATTTCCAATTAAGCTTCTTACAGGAAGTGTTTTAGCAGTGAGCCTAGTTCTACCTAAGGTTGCCAATGGAGGCTCTAGATAGATGGGAGTCAGAGATGACCCAGCATTTACCCCACCACTTCTGGAGCCTGGAACAAAAATTATGTGTTTTTGTTGTGCTGACCACATATACCAAGGAACAAATGGCAACTGTTAATTGGCCTAAGAATGATTACTTTAGTAGTCTTGAGTCTGCTGTGATATGATGGCTGCAGGTAGATCCTCCATGCAAACAATTTGGAGGGCTATACAGACCCCTTCCCACAAGTGAGTGATCACGCCGCCTGTTCTAGGATCAAACCTCAGTAACCACATTGGAAACAGTGATGTATCAAATACACCCAGAAGAAAGTCTGACTCGGCAGAGATTGAACAAGTAGCTCTCAGCCCTACAAATCTTATGGAACTAGAGGGACATGATTATACAGCTGGTGACAAGTTCCATCATGTCGACCATCCTATTCTGTCTTCCTGCTTCTACATAACTACGATTAGCACTATAGTTTTACTTGATTGGGACACCCTTAGCAACATACTCCTGAGACTCTCCCATCTTTATATCTCTTTATATAGGAATTATGAATGTCAGGCTAGTAAGTTTATTTTATCACTGCTTTAGTCCTACATAGTCCTACTGCTCCTGCTATATGTTTGATTATGCATGTGGTTAAGAGTTAATAGTCCGCTCCACATTCATAGTTACTGTAGATCAGAAACATTATTTGAACTGTGTGCGGATTTATTACATATTGACGTCCATACTACTGATATGACCATTGAAACCATTAGCATTTATTATGTGTCAGTGGTGGTGCCTCTCCTTTCCTTCCTCCTCTAATAGCTATATCATAAGTTGACAAATTAAGTTTACTGATTTGGCTGTACCGCCTGTGGCCGGGGGGTAGGGGCTTGCTTATTCCCTTTTTAGGAGTCATGAGGGTTGTCACATTTGCTAAGAGGGAGTTGGAGGTTTATATTAGTTTAGATGAGTCCATAGGTTGCACTATTTCTCTGGTAGAGCAGAGAACGTTTTGTTTTATTTTTCTTACAAACACTTTGTCTGATATGTAAGCTGCTTTCTGATAATTTATATAGGAGATACTTTTATCTTTTGATTTTAATGGCAGTATTATAATTGTACATGCTGCTATTTAGTAATCTTGCAAGCAAGTTCATGTTTTATTTTATAGTATATATATTTTATAGTATATCAGATCATGCTGCAATCTTATATCTAGTGAGCTTAATTAGACTGAGCTGCACTGCTAAATGTGTTGAGTTTCTGAGACCATTAATCTTACATATTGGTGCACTATGTTTGTTATATCTGTCCAGTCTGGTATTAGTTATGGCCAACTATTATCTCTACTTTATGGTCCTAATGTAGATTTGTCTACATGAGATTATTGAGCCTCCTCTATTTTATTCTGAAATGTAAAAGTACTTTATAGCTTTTAAACGTTTCATCATGGGTTAGTTATCTTGGGCAAGTGTATAATGTTACTCAATTTATAGGTCTGTAACAAATTGTTGCTGCTACCTTTTTTCTTCTTCTTTTTGTCCCAATTTTTTAGATCAAAGAAAGGTTTCTGATCTATTGACCCTCTACTTGTTATCCCTCTAGGGTCCAAGAGTGATCCAGTATAACAACATTCAGGGGTATAAAATAATTTAACCTTCTATTAATAGTTACTTATCTACATTTATAGGGTCCAAAAGCAGCCAATTGTGACATCCAGAAGGTTTAAAACTTGGGTTATTATGGAATCCCTCCAGTCATTGTACAGTTGGTTTGTTACTAGTTGTAACGTCACCTCTTTTATATGATTGTATTTTTACCTCAAAAAAGTATATGCTCTAATTTGAAAGATTAACACTAGCACCCTACAATCCTATGTTTTCAACCCTTGCAACGTTTTAAAATGATATTGGTAGATTAAATAAAGGTAAATTTGACTTTCTATTATTTACCTTATGATGCCTAGCATCTTAGTGGCTTTTTGCTTTCTCTTTAAGTCTTACATACACAGCTTGACCATTGACCGTAAAGAGTGAATGTGATTGGCTGTACTGCTCAGATTGAAGAAATAGGAAAATAAGTCACACAGGTGATTTTAATGTCCCTTTATAAGGAAACAAAAAATCTTCATTTTCATAAAATAGTTTTATTTCAGCATAGGATTGGAAATTGAATATCTGTAAATAGGTATAAAGATTTTAACTGGATAAGACCTATCAGAATGATATGGAAATAGTATAGCTCTCATGTATACTTAAAGGGACAGTCTACTCCCATTTTTATTGTTTAAAAAGATAGATAATCCCTTTATTACCCATTGCCCAGTTTTGCATAAAAAACACTGATGTTAATACATGTATTACCTTGTTTCTAAGCCTCTGCAGATTGCCCCTTATCTCAGTATTTTGACAGACATGCATTTTAGCCAATCAGTGCAGACTCTTAAATAACTCCATGGGAGTGAGCACAATGTTATCTATATGCTACACATTAACTAGTTGTGTCAAACTTTCAAAATGCACTGAGATAAGGGGCAGTTCAATGGCTTAGAAATTAGCATATGAGCCTACCTAGGTTTAGCGTACCACAAAGAATACCAAGAGAGCAAAGCAAATTTGACGATAAAAGTAAATTGGAAAGTTATTTCAAATTACATGCTCTATTGCAATTCAGTCTGCCTGGTTATTTTAGTCATGACCTCATAGCCATAAATATTCTATTGAAAAACATTTGTAAAAGATGGACATTTAAGTGTAAATATGTAAAGCCCTGGAAACAGTAGATTTATGGTCCGTTTCAAGTCAAAATTAAACTTTCATGAGTCAGAGCACACAATTTTAAACAACTTTCCAATTCACTGCCATTATCTAAACGTACACAGTCTTCTTATATGCACAGTTTCTGAGGCACAAGTTCCTATTAAGCATATGCAAAATTCACAGTATATACGCATATGAATTTTGTGATTGGCTGATGGCTGTCACATGATGCATTAGGTATGAAAATTTAACGAACTGACATTTGTCAGAAAAAATCTACTTATTTGAAAAATTAAAACTGTGTGTTTACATTGTCTCATTATTATGCAAATATTGATTATGCTATTCAACTGTGTTAAGTAGTAGATTTTTTATTCCAATTAGCTTTTGACAAATTTACTTCTCCTTTGTATATAACTCTTTTCAATCGTGGCATAGTGAGAGTGCAAATGTAGCTTTGATATTAAAAGAAAATTGGTAAGTTGTGGGATTTTTCTTTTTCTAATTGCGCACTCTTTGAATCATAGCATTTAAATTTTTGCTTCTATGTCTCTAACAATACAAAATTCAAAGGACACACTCTCTTCCACACACCTGTTTACTAATGTTTTACTTCTCATCAATATAGAAGATTCATTATAAATCATTTGTCTATGTTTATAATGATGTAAAGTTTGTGTTTGGTTATGTATTCAGTTGTTATTTCTCCAACATAGGTGTGTCCGGTCCACGGCGTCATCCTTACTTGTGGGATATTCTCTTCCCCAACAGGAAATGGCAAAGAGCCCAGCAAAGCTGGTCACATGATCCCTCCTAGGCTCCGCCTTCCCCAGTCATTCTCTTTGCCGTTGTACAGGCAACATCTCCACGGAGATGGCTTAGAGTTTTTTGGTGTTTAACTGTAGTTTTTATTCTTCAATCAAGAGTTTGTTATTTTAAAATAGTGCTGGTATGTACTATTTACTCTGAAACAGAAAAGTGATGAAGATTTCTGTTTGTAAAAGGAAAATGATTTTAGCAACCGTTACTAAAATCGATGGCTGTTTCCACACAGGACTGTTGAGAGGAATTAACTTCAGTTGGGGGAAACAGTGAGCAGACTTTTGCTGCTTGAGGTATGACACATTTCTAACAAGACGATGTAATGCTGGAAGCTGTCATTTTCCCTATGGGATCCGGTAAGCCATTTTTATTACATAAGAATAAAGGGCTTCACAAGGGCTTTTAAGACTGGTAGACATTTTCTGGGCTAAAACGATTGATATATAAGCATTTTTAATACTTCATAGCTTTGAGGAATTATTTTATTCTTGGGAATTATGTAAAATAACCGGCAGGCACTGTATTGGACACCTTATTCTCTAGGGGCTTTCCCTAATCATAGGCAGAGCCTCATTTTCGCGCCTCTATTGCGCACTTGTTTTTGGGAAGCATGACATGCAGATGCATGTGTGAGGAGCTCTGATACATAGAAAAGGCTTTCTGAAGGCGTCATTTGGTATCGTATTCCCCTTTGGGCTTGGTTGGGTCTCAGCAAAGCAGATACCAGGGACTGTATAGGGGTTAAATATAAAAACGGCTCCGGTTCCGTTATTTTAAGAGTTAAAGCTTTCAAATTTGGTGTGCAATACTTTTAAGGCTTTAAGACACTGTGGTGAAATTTTGGTGAATTTTGAACAATTCCTTCATACTTTTTCACATTTGCAGTAATAAAGTGTGTTCAGTTTAAAATTTAAAGTGACAGTAACGGTTTTATTTTAAAACGTTTTTTGTACTTTGTTATCAAGTTTATGCCTGTTTAACATGTCTGAACTACCAGATAGACTGTGTTCTGTATGTGGGGAAGCCAAGGTTCCTTCTCATTTAAATAGATGTGATTTATGTGACACAAAATTTAGAGAAAATGATGCCCAAGATGATTCCTCAAGTGAGGGGAGTAAGCATGGTACTGCATCATCCCCTCCTTCGTCTACGCCAGTCTTGCCCACACAGGAGGCCCCTAGTACATCTAGTGCGCCAATACTCCTTACTATGCAACAATTAACGGCTGTAATGGATAATTCTATCAAAAACATTTTAGCCAAAATGCCCACTTATCAGCGAAAGCGCGACTGCTCTGTTTTAGAAAATACGGAAGAGCATGAGGACGCTGATGATATTGGTTCTGAAGTGCCCCTACACCAGTCTGAGGGGGCCAGGGAGGTTTTGTCTGAGGGAGAAATTTCAGATTCAGGGAAAATTTCTCAACAAGCTGAACCTGATGTGATTACATTCAAATTTAAATTGGAACATCTCCGCGCTCTGCTTAAGGAGGTGTTATCTACTCTGGATGATTGTGAGAATTTGGTCATTCCAGAGAAATTATGTAAGATGGACAAGTTCCTAGAGGTCCCGGGGGCCCCCGAAGCTTTTCCTATACCCAAGCGGGTGGCGGATATTGTAAACAAAGAATGGGAAAGGCCCGGCATACCTTTCGTCCCTCCCCCTATATTCAAGAAATTGTTTCCTATGGTCGACCCCAGAAAGGACTTATGGCAGACAGTCCCCAAGGTCGAGGGGGCGGTTTCTACTCTAAACAAACGCACCACTATACCCATAGAAGATAGTTGTGCTTTCAAAGATCCTATGGATAAAAAATTAGAGGGTTTGCTTAAAAAGATGTTTGTTCAGCAAGGTTACCTTCTACAACCAATTTCATGCATTGTTCCTGTCACTACAGCAGCGTGTTTCTGGTTCGATGAACTAGAAAAGGCGCTCAATAAAGATTCTTCTTATGAGGAGATTTTGGACAGAATTCATGCTCTCAAATTGGCTAACTCTTTCACCTTAGACGCCACTTTGCAATTGGCTAGATTAGCGGCGAAAAATTCTGGGTTTGCTATTGTGGCGCGCAGAGCGCTTTGGCTAAAATCTTGGTCAGCGGATGCGTCTTCCAAGAATAAATTGCTTAACATTCCTTTCAAGGGGAAAACGCTGTTTGGCCCTGACTTGAAAGAGATTATTTCTGATATCACTGGGGGTAAGGGCCACGCCCTTCCTCAGGATAGGTCTTTCAAGGCTAAAAATAAACCAGATTTTCGTCCCTTTCGCAGAAACGGACCAGCCACAAGTGCTACATCCTCTAAGCAAGAGGGTAATACTTCTCAAGCCAAGCCAGCCTGGAGGCCAGTGCAAGGCTGGAACAAAGGTAAGCAGGCCAAGAAACCTGCCACTGCTACCAAGACAGCATGAGATGTTGGCCCCCGATCCGGGACCGGATCTGGTGGGGGGCAGACTCTCTCTCTTCGCTCAGGCTTGGGCAAGAGATGTTCTGGATCCTTGGGCGCTGGAAATAGTATCCCAAGGTTATCTTCTGGAATTCAAGGGGCTTCCCCCAAGGGGGAGGTTCCACAGGTCTCAATTGTCTTCAGACCACATAAAAAAACAGGCATTCTTACATTGTGTAGAAGACCTGTTAAAAATGGGAGTGATTCATCCTGTTCCATTAGGAGAACAAGGGATGGGGTTCTACTCCAATCTGTTCATAGTTCCCAAAAAAGAGGGAACATTCAGACCAATCTTAGATCTCAAGATCCTAAACAAGTTTCTCAAGGTTCCATCGTTCAAAATGGAAACCATTCGAACAATTCTTCCTTCCATCCAGGAAGGTCAATTCATGACCACGGTGGATTTAAAGGATGCGTATCTACATATTCCTATCCACAAGGAACATCATCGGTTCCTAAGGTTCGCCTTTCTGGACAAGCATTACCAGTTTGTGGCACTTCCGTTCGGATTAGCCACTGCTCCAAGAATTTTCACAAAGGTACTGGGGTCCCTTCTAGCGGTGCTAAGACCAAGGGGCATTGCAGTAGTACCTTACTTGGACGACATTCTGATTCAAGCGTCGTCCCTTCCACAAGCAAAGGCTCACACGGACATCGTCCTGGCCTTTCTCAGATCTCACGGGTGGAAAGTGAACGTAGAAAAAAGTTCTCTATCTCCGTCAACAAAAGTTCCCTTCTTGGGAACAATAATAGACTCCTTAGAAATGAGGATTTTTCTGACAGAGGCCAGAAAATCAAAACTTCTAAACTCTTGTCAAGTACTTCATTCTGTTCCTCTTCCTTCCATAGCGCAGTGCATGGAAGTAATAGGTTTGATGGTCGCGGCAATGGACATAGTTCCTTTTGCGCGAATTCATCTGAGACCATTACAACTGTGCATGCTCAGTCAGTGGAATGGGGATTATACAGACTTGTCTCCGACGATACAAGTAGATCAGAGGACCAGAGATTCACTCCGTTGGTGGCTGTCCCTGGACAACCTGTCACAGGGGATGAGCTTCCGCAGACCAGAGTGGGTCATTGTCACGACCGACGCCAGTCTGGTGGGCTGGGGCGCGGTCTGGGGACTCCTGAAAGCTCAGGGTCTTTGGTCTCGGGAAGAATCTCTTCTCCCGATAAATATTCTGGAACTAGGAGCGATATTCAATGCTCTCAAGGCTTGGCCTCAGCTAGCAAAGGCCAAATTCATACGGTTTCAATCGGACAACATGACGACTGTTGCGTACATCAACCATCAGGGGGGAACAAGGAGTTCCCTGGCGATGGAAGAAGTGACCAAAATCATTCAATGGGCGGAGTCTCACTCCTGCCACTTGTCTGCAATCCACATTCCAGGAGTGGAAAATTGGGAAGCGGATTTTCTGAGTCGTCAGTCATTTCATCCAGGGGAGTGGGAACTCCATCCGGAAATCTTTGCCCAAATTACTCAGTTGTGGGGCATTCCAGACATGGATCTGATGGCCTCTCGTCAGAACTTCAAGGTTCCTTGCTACGGGTCCAGATCCAGGGATCCCAAGGCGACTCTAGTAGATGCACTAGTAGCACCTTGGACCTTCAAACTAGCGTATGTATTCCCACCGTTTCCTCTCATCCCCAGGCTGGTAGCCAGGATCTATCAGGAGAGGGCATCGGTGATCTTGATAGCTCCTGCGTGGCCACGCAGGACTTGGTATGCAGACCTGGTGAATATGTCATCGGCTCCACCATGGAAGCTACCTTTGAGACGGGACCTTCTTGTTCAAGGTCCGTTCGAACATCCGAATCTGGTCTCACTCCAACTGACTGCTTGGAGATTGAACGCTTGATTTTATCAAAGCGAGGGTTCTCAGATTCTGTCATTGATACTCTTGTTCAGGCCAGAAAGCCTGTAACTAGAAAAATCTACCATAAAATATGGAAAAGATATATCTGTTGGTGTGAATCTAAAGGATTCCCTTGGGACAAGATAAAAATTCCTAAGATTCTATCCTTTCTTCAAGAAGGTTTGGAGAAAGGATTATCTGCAAGTTCTTTGAAGGGACAGATTTCTGCTTTGTCTGTGTTACTTCACAAAAAGCTGGCAGCTGTGCCAGATGTTCAAGCTTTTGTTCAGGCTCTGGTTAGGATCAAGCCTGTTTACAAACCTTTGATTCCTCCTTGGAGTCTCAATTTAGTTCTTTCAGTTCTTCAGGGGGTTCCGTTTGAACCCTTACATTCTGTTGATATTAAGTTATTATCTTGGAAAGTTTTGTTTTTGGTTGCAATTTCTTCTGCTAGAAGAGTTTCAGAGTTATCTGCTCTGCAGTGTTCTCCTCCTTATCTGGTGTTCCATGCAGATAAGGTGGTTTTGCGTACTAAACCTGGTTTTCTTCCGAAAGTTGTTTCTAACAAAAACATTAACCAGGAGATAGTCGTGCCTTCTTTGTGTCCGAATCCAGTTTCAAAGAAGGAACGTTTGTTGCACAATTTGGATGTAGTTCGTGCTCTAAAATTCTATTTAGATGCTACAAAGGATTTTAGACAAACATCTTCCTTGTTTGTTGTTTATTCCGGTAAAAGGAGAGGTCAAAAAGCAACTTCTACCTCTCTCTCTTTTTGGCTTAAAAGCATCATCAGATTGGCTTACGAGACTGCCGGACGGCAGCCTCCTGAAAGAATCACAGCTCATTCCACTAGGGCCGTGGCTTCCACATGGGCCTTCAAGAACGAGGCTTCTGTTGATCAGATATGTAAGGCAGCGACTTGGTCTTCACTGCACACTTTTACTAAATTTTACAAATTTGATACTTTTGCTTCTTCTGAGGCTATTTTTGGGAGAAAGGTTTTGCAAGCCGTGGTGCCTTCCATCTAGGTGACCTGATTTGCTCCCTCCCTTCATCCGTGTCCTAAAGCTTTGGTATTGGTTCCCACAAGTAAGGATGACGCCGTGGACCGGACACACCTATGTTGGAGAAAACAGAATTTATGTTTACCTGATAAATTACTTTCTCCAACGGTGTGTCCGGTCCACGGCCCGCCCTGGTTTTTTAATCAGGTCTGATAATTTATTTTCTTTAACTACAGTCACCACGGTATCATATGATTTCTCCTATGCAAATATTCCTCCTTTACGTCGGTCGAATGACTGGGGAAGGCGGAGCCTAGGAGGGATCATGTGACCAGCTTTGCTGGGCTCTTTGCCATTTCCTGTTGGGGAAGAGAATATCCCACAAGTAAGGATGACGCCGTGGACCGGACACACCGTTGGAGAAAGTAATTTATCAGGTAAACATAAATTCTGTTTTTGATACCTGTTACTTGCATTTTAATTCACATTAAGACGTATTAAATAGAATTAGATGTTTTTGCATGGAACGCTTTTGGTTTTGTTGGGGATGTTTTTTTAAAAATGTGTTTGTCTCTTAATTTCATTTGCTTCCTTGTTTTATCTTTTTGTAGATCATGCTGTTTTCCTTGTGATTAAACCAATATAAGAATTTTAAGATGACTTAAAAGTCTTCAAAATAGTACTTCCTAAAAAAGTAAGTAAACATCAATAAATAAAATCTGTGTGACCCATGTGTTTTTTGTTTTTTCTTTGTCGCCTCCTCCCCAAGTTTGCCATTGTGAATTATAACGCCTGTAACCAGATAAACCTTATGTGAAAATTGCTGGGTTTAACTTTTTAAGCTTAATAGAACTCCCACCCCATAATAATTTGTAAATACAGGTGAAACTCGAAAAATCAGAATATCGTGCAAAAGTTCATTTATTTCACTAATGCAACTTAAAAGGTGAAACTAATATATGAGAGAGACTCATTACATGCAAAACAAGATAGTTCAAGCCGTGACTTGTCATAATTGTGATGATTATGGCTTACAGCTCATAAAAACCTCAAATTCACAATCTCAGAAAATTAGAACATTGTGAAAAGGTGCAATATTCTAGACTCAAAGTGTCTAAATCAGCTAATTAAGCCATAACACCTGCAAAGGGTTCCTGAGCCTTTAAATGGTCTCTCAGTCTGGTTCAGTAGGAATCACAATCATGGGAAAGACTGCTGACCTGACAGTTGTGCAGAAACCCATCACTGACACCCTCCATAAGGAGTTAAAGCCTCAAAAGGTAATCGCAAAAGAAGTTGGATGTTCCCAAAGTGCTGTATCAAAGCACATTAATAGAAAGTTATGTGGAAGGGAAAAGTGTGGAAGAAAAAGGTGCACAAGCAGCAGGGATAACCGCAGCCTGGAGAGGATTGTCAGGAAAAGGCCATTCAAAAGTGTTGGGGACTTTCACAAGAGCCACCACACACAGACGGATCCTGGACATGGGCTTAAAATGTTGTATTCCTCTTGTCAAGCCACTCCTGAACAACAAACAACATCAGAAGCGTCTTACCTGGGCTAAAGAATAACAGACCTGGTCTGTTGCTCAGTGGTCCAAAGTCCTATTTTCTGATGAGAGCAAATTTTGCATCTCATTTGGAAACCAAGGACCCAGAGTATGGAGGAAGAGTGGAGAGGCACACACTGCAAGATGCTTGAAGTCCAGTGTGAAGTTTCCACAGTCTGTGTTGATTTGGGGAGCCATGTCATCTGCTGGTGTTGGTCCACTGTGCTTCATTAAGTCCAGGGTCAACGCAGCCGTCTACCAGGAGATTTTGGAGCACTTCATGCTTTCTTCTGCAGACGAGCTCTATGGGGATACTGACTTAATTTTCCAGCAGGACTTGGCACCTGCCCACACTGCCAAAGCACCAAAACCTGGTTCAATGACCGTGGGATTACTCTGCTTGATTGGCCAGCAAACTCACCTGACCTGAACCCCATAGAGAATCTATGGGGCATTGCCAAGAGAAAGATGAGACATGAGACCGAACAATGCAGAAGAGCTGAAGGCCGCTATTGAAGCATCCTGGTCTTCCATAACACCTCAGCAGTGCCACAGGCTGATAGCTTCCATGCCACGCCGCATTGAGGCAGTAATTTCTGCAAAAGGGGCCCAAACCAAGTACTGAGTACATACAGTATGCATGCTTATACTTTTCAGAGGTTCAATATTGTTCTACAGGTATGTACAATCCTTGTTTTATTGATTGAATGTAATATTCTAATTTTCTGAGATTGTGGATTTGGGGTTTTCATGAGCTGTAAGCTATAATCATCACAATTATGACAAATCACGGCTTGAACTATCTTGCTTTGCATGTAATGAGTGTATCTCATATATTAGTTTCACCTTTTAAGTTTCATTAGGGAAATAAATTAACTTTTGCACAATATTCTAATTTTTCGAGTTTCACCTGTATAAGGTTTGTTTAAAATGAGTTCTGAATAAGTAAATATTATGTACATCGTATTAATGGGGCATAAATATTTGTTGAAATTGTATAGATTTTTATAAAGTAGATTCTGTTTGTTCAAGAAGTAGTTTTAAAAGAATGCTCCAGTGATTTAAATAAATAAATAAATATATATATTAAAAAAACATTTTTAGGGTGTGTCCCTGCCAAGCAGTAGATTATGGCAATAAAATTATTTCAATACAAGTAGGTAACATATATTTTATGGCAATTAAAATGATTTCAATACAAGGGAATATACTTCTTTGATAAACTTGTCAAGAGACAAGGGAAAATATACCCATTTTGTAAAGGGATATGAAACCCAAAAATTTTCTTTTGTGATTCAGAAAGAGTATACAATTTTTTAAAAACTTTCCAATTATTCTTCTATTATCAAATTTTCTTTGTTCCCATGGTTTTCTTTGTCGTAGAGATACTTAGGTAGGCATCTGGAACACTACATGGCATGAAAATAGTCCTGCATTCTAGTGCTCTTGCAAATGGATGACATTCTTGCAAAACTGCTGCCATATAGTGCTATAGGGCAGACTCCTAAGTTTACGTCACTGCTTTTCAACAAAAGGTACCAAGAGAATGAAGAAAAATTGATAGTATAAATAAAATAGAAAGTTGTTTAAAATTGCATGCTCTATCTGAAACATGAAAGAAAAAATTTTGTGTTTCAAATCTCTTTTAAGTGTTTAAGCTTCAAATATATCTCAAGCAAACACTTCCCCATTGGTGCATGTAATATACCTAATCACCAAGGGCATCTTCATTCAAGGGGCATTTGCATTTCCTGAGCCAAATTCACCTGCTGTAGTGGAAAAACTATACATCTGTGTGTAAATGTAATACACAATTATGTTATTTGGCATTTTCTCTATCACTCTGTGTTTCTGTAAAAAACAACAACAAAAAAACTGTTTTTATATCTGTTTTATTAATTGAATAAAGGCTAAACACAGGCTAGTGGAAAGTATATTATATTATATTATATATATACATTTTTTTGTGTGGTTGTGTATTATATGATTATGTGTTTCATTTTAAGAAAGTTAATAGCCGATTTCTTTCTTTGTGTTGTAGTTGTTTTAGGTTTCCATTCCTGATGTGACAAATTGACTTTCTTCATCAGCCATACACCGGAAAGGAGCCCACTATGGCTGATTCCTATTTCAACTGTATTCTGCTGCTGTTGCTTGTTCTATTGTATTCTCAGATGAGGACAACAAATTGTCAGGTTGAGAACTATACAGATGTCTTTGAACCAGTGTTGGAATCCTTTCCAGTGATAATGTCCAGGGTAGATCATATTATTGTGAAGGAAGGACAGAGTGTTATCATTAACTGCAATATTGAAGGGCATCCAGGGCCTCATTTCCGATGGTACAACTCAATTGGACACTTACTTGAGGAAGACAATGGTAAGCGTATTGTAAAATGCTTTACTGTCTGCTTTCTTAAAAATAACAGTATTATTCCTTTACAGTATTTAACAATAGTGAGATTCAATCATTTTTGAAAAAGGGTGAGAATGTCCCTTTCTGATGTTGTGGACAGAAATGACCACTCCTCCCAATTACCTGCTTATAAGTAATCCCTCTTCCACGTACCAATCCTACTCCTTATAGGATAATAATAGCACTTTCAGTTGACCTGCTGTAATGCTCGTGGGATATTTCCCTATCAGACCAAACTTGGCCAGTAGTCGTCTTATCCCGGCATCAAGTGGAAGGACAAGGAAATATCCCAGAACAAGAGAACAATTAAGTAAATTAGGTAAGCAGTACTCACAGTAGAGAGGGCAATCCTTCACGTCACTACAGAAGATAACTGGATAGTAGTCAGGCAAGCGGAGTTCGGCAACAACAAGGCAATCAAGAGTACCAGCAGTATAGGGGTTAAACAGTAGAGAGGTCTGGGACAGGCAGAGTTCACCAACAATAAGGCAATCATCAGTTTAGGGGTTAATCAGAAGAGTGGTCTTGGGACAGGCAGAGTTCAGTAACAATAAGGCAATCAATAGTTTAGTTTAGAAAATAAGCACCCAGGAGCACACACAGTAACACCTATACTTGGGAAATGATAACAAGCAACAGAGGAACTTACATAGGTGTAGATTTGCGCCAGAGGAAGCATTCGGCTGCATTCAGGACCGACATCGCCGAGCACCAGAAGCAGCCGCCGCATCCACGGCAACGGGAACCGGAGTGGCGTGACACCTGGTACCTGGTAGGCAGAAATTTCATGAACTGACTTGTGGCCAAGGTGGCATCTTATGACAGTGATAAGTTTAAAGTCACTGAGCTCTTTAGTACAACCCATTATACTTCCAATGCTTGTCTAAGGAGATTTCATGGCTATGTGCTGGAGTTTATGCACCTGTTAGTAATGGGTGTGATTGAAACACCCAAACTCAATAATTACTAGGGGTGTACACATACTTTTGGCCATATAGTTTATGTAAGTTGCAAGACTGTATGTGAAACATTAATGATGGTAGGACATAAAATAGCATCCAGACATCATTGTATCACTAAATTGGTCCATGAAAAAAAAACACAGGACATGAAAAGTGTTTCAACAGTTGCGTTTTATCTAAGGTTTGTGCTACTTAGTCAAAGAAAGCTGTTGATGTATTGGCATATTTTTGGATGTTATAAGCTCTCTTTTGTCCGTGGCATTTCCCTAGTGAATTTAGGGACTGTGGTGGTTTATTGTATTAGGGTTCACAAACGCGCTTTAAAAAAAAAAAATGCTTACCTTTTCTCTTGTTAAGTGTATCCAGTCCATGGATCATCCATTACTTGTGGGATATTCTCCTTCCCAACAGGAAGTTGCAAGAGGATCACCCACAGCAGAGCTGCTATATAGCTCCTCCCCTCACTGCCATATCCAGTCATTCTCTTGCAACTCTCAACTAAGATGGAGGTCGTAAGAGGACTGTGGTGTTTTATACTTAGTTTATTTCTTCAATCAAAAGTTTGTTATTTTTAAATGGTACCGGAGTGTACTGTTTATCTCAGGCAGTATTTAGAAGAAGAATCTGCCTGCGTTTTCTATGATCTTAGCAGAAGTAACTAAGATCCTTTGCTGTTCTCACATATTCTGAGGAGTGAGGTAACTTCAGAGGGGGAATAGCGTGCAGGTTTTCCTGTAATAAGGTATGTGCAGTTAAAATATTTTTCTAGGGATGGAATTTGCTAGAAAATGCTGCTGATACCGAAGTAATGTAAGTAAAGCCTTAAATGCAGTGATAGCGACTGGTATCAGGCTTATTAATAGAGATACATACTCTTATAAAAGTGTATTTTAAAACGTTTGCTGGCATGTTTAATCGTTTTTTACATATGTTTGGTGATAAAACTTATTGGGGCCTAGTTTTTTTCCACATGGCTGGCTTGAATTTTGCCTAGAAACAGTTCCCTGAGGCTTCCCACTGTTGTAATATGAGTGGGAGGGGCCTATTTTGGCGTTTTTTTTGCACAGCAAAAATTACAGACACAGACATCCAGCTTCTTCCTGCATGATCCAGGACTTCTCTGAAGGGCTCAAAAGGCTTCAAAAGTCGTATTGAGGGAGGTAAAAAGCCACAGTAGAGCTGTGGCAGTTGTTGTGACTGTTTAAAAAACGTTTTTGTCATTTGTTATTCCGTTTTTTGTATTAAGGGGTTAATCATCCATTTGCAAGTGGGTGCAATGCTGTGCTAACTTATTACATACACTGTAAAAATTTCGTTAGTGTAACTGCATTTTTTCACTGTTATTTCAAAATTTGGGAAAATTTGTGTTTCTTAAAGGCGCAGTAACATTTTTTATATTGCTTGTAAACTTGTTTTAAAGTGTTTTCCAAGCTTGCTAGTCTCATTGCTAGTCTGTTTAAACATGTCTGACACAGAGGAACCTACTTGTTCATTATGTTTGAAAGCCATGGTGGAGCCCCATAGGAGAATGTGTACTAAATGTATTGATTTCACCTTAAACAGTAAAGATCAGTCTTTATCTATAAAAGAATTATCACCAGAGGGTTCTGTCAAGGGGGAAGTTATGCCGACTAACTCTCCCCACGTGTCAGACCCTTCGCCTCCCGCTCAGGGGACGCACGCTAATATGGCGCCAATTACATCAGGGACGCCCATAGCGATTACCTTGCAGGACATGGCTGCAATCATGAATAATACCCTGTCAGAGGTATTATCTAGATTGCCTGAATTAAGAGGCAAGCACGATAGCTCTGGGGTTAGGAGAGATACAGAGCGTGCAAATGCTGTTAGAGCCATGTCTGATACTGCGTCACAGGACGGAGAGCTTCAGTCTGTGGGTGACATCTCTGACTCGGGGAAACCTGATTCAGAGATTTCTAATTTTAAATTTAAGCTTGAGAACCTCCGTGTATTGCTTGGGGAGGTATTAGCTGCTCTGAATGACTGTAACACAGTTGCAATTCCAGAGAAATTGTGTAGGCTGGATAGATACTATGCGGTGCCGGTGTGTACTGACGTTTTTCCTATACCTAAAAGGCTTACAGAAATTATTAGCAAGGAGTTGGATAGACCCGGTGTGCCCTTTTCCCCACCTCCTATATTTAGAAAAATGTTTCCAATAGACGCCACTACACAGGACTTATGGCAGACGGTCCCTAAGGTGGAGGGAGCAGTTTCTACTTTAGCAAAGCGTACCACTATCCCGGTTGAGGACAGTTGTGCTTTTTCAGATCCAATGGATAAAAAATTGGAGGGTTACCTTAAGAAAATGTTTATTCAACAAGGTTTTATTTTACAGCCCCTTGCATGCCTGTCACTGCTGCGGCGGCATTCTGGTTTGAGGCTCTGGAAGAGGCCATCCAGACAGCTCCATTGAATGAAATTGACAAGCTTAGAACGCTTAAGCTAGCTAACTCATTTGTTTCTGATGCCATTGTTCATTTGACTAAACTAACGGCTAAGAATTCCGGATTCGCCATCCAGGCGCGTAGGGCGCTATGGCTTAAATCCTGGTCAGCTGACGTAACTTCAAAGTCTAAATTACTCAACATTCCTTTCAAGGGGCAGACCTTATTCGGGCCTGGCTTGAAGGAAATTATTGCTGACATTACTGGAGGCAAGGGTCATACCCTTCCTCAGGACAGGGCCAAATCAAAGGCCAAACAGTCTAATTTTCGTGCCTTTCGAAATTTCAAGGCAGGAGCAGCATCAACTTCCTCCGCTTCAAAACATGAGGGAACTGTTGCTCATTCCAGACAGGCCTGGAAACCTAACCAGTCCTGGAGCAAGGGCAAGCAGGCCAGAAAGCCTGCTGCTGCCCCCAAGACAGCATGAAGGAACGGCCCCCTATCCGGAAACGGATCTAGTGGGGGGCAGACTTTCTCTCTTCGCCCAGGCATGGGCAAGAGATGTTCAGGATCCCTGGGCGTTGTAGATCATATCTCAGGGATATCTTCTGGACTTCAAAGCTTCTCCTCCACAAGGGAGATTTCATCTTTCAAGGTTATCAGCAAACCAGATAAAGAAAGAGGCATTCCTAAGCTGTGTGCAAGACCTCCTAGTAATGGGAGTGATCCATCCAGTTCCGCGGACGGAACAAGGACAGGGATTTTATTCAAATCTGTTTGTGGTTCCCAAGAAAGAGGGAACCTTCAGATCAATCTTGGATCTAAAGATCTTAAACAAATTCCTCAGAGTTCCATCATTCAAAATGGAAACTATTCGGACCATCCTACCCATAATCCAAGAGGGTCAGTACATGACCACAGTGGACTTAAAGGATGCCTACCTTCACATACCGATTCACAAAGATCATCATCGGTTCCTAAGGTTTGCCTTTCTAGACAGGCATTACCAATTTGTAGCTCTTCCCTTCGGGTTGGCCACTGCCCCGAGAATTTTTACAAAGGTTCTGGGCTCACTTCTGGCGGTTCTAAGACCGCGAGGCATAGCGGTGGCTCCGTATCTAGACGACATCCTGATACAGGCGTCAAGCTTTCAAATTGCCAAGTCTCATACAGAGATAGTTCTGGCATTTCTGAGGTCGCATGGGTGGAAAGTGAACATGGAAAAGAGTTCTCTATCACCACTCACAAGAGTCTCTTTCCTAGGGACTCTTATAGAGATGAAAATGAAAATTTACCTGACGGAGTCCAGGTTATCAAATTTCTAAATGCTTGCCGTGTCCTTCATTCCATTCCACGCCCGTCAGTAGCTCAGTGCATGGAAGTAATCGGCTTAATGGTAGCAGCAATGGACAGTGCCATTTGCGCGCCTGCATCTCAGACCGCTGCAATTATGCATGCTAAGTCAGTGGAATGGGGATTACTCAGATTTGTCCCCTCTACTAAATCTGGATCAAGAGAGCAGAGATTCTCTTCTCTGGTGGCTTTCTCGGGTCCATCTGTTCAAGGGTATGACCTTTCGCAGGCCAGATTGGACGATTGTAACAACAGATGCCAGCCTTCTAGGTTGGGGCGCAGTCTGGAACTCCCTGAAGGCTCAGGGATCGTGGACTCAGGAGGAGAAACTCCTCCCAATAAATATTCTGGAGTTAAGAGCAATATTCAAGGCTCTTCTAGCTTGGCCTCAGTTAGCAACACTGACGTTCATCAGATTTCAGTCGGACAACATCACGACTCTGGCTTACATCAACCATCAAGAGGGAACCAGGAGTTCCCTAGCGATGTTAGAAGTCTCAAAGATAATTCGCTGGGCAGAGTCTCACTCTTGCCACCTGTCAGCGATCCACATCCCAGGCGTAGAGAACTGGGAGGCGGATTTTCTAAGTCATCAGACTTTTCATCCGGGGGAGTGGGAACTCCATCCGGAGGTGTTTGCTCAACTGGTCCATCGTTGGGGCAAACCAGAACTGGATCTCATGGCGTCTCGCCAGAACGCCAAGCTTCCTTGTTACGGATCCAGGTCCAGGGACCCGGGAGCAACGCTGATAGATGCTCTAGCAGCTCCTTGGTTCTTCAACCTGGCCTATGTGTTTCCACTGTTTCCTCTGCTCCCTCGACTGATTGCCAAAATCAAACAGGAGAGAGCATTGGTGATTCTGATAGCGTCTGCGTGGCCATGCAGGACCTGGTATGCAGACCTAGTGGACATGTCATCTCTTCCACCATGGACTCTGCCTCTGAGGCAGGACCTTCTAATACAAGGTCCTTTCAATCATCCAAATCTAATTTCTCTGAGACTGACTGCATGGAGATTGAACGCTTGATTCTATCAAGGCGTGGCTTCTCCGAGACAGTCATTGATACCTTAATACAGGCTCGGAAGCCTGTCACCAGGAAAATCTACCATAAGATATGGCGTAAATATCTTTATTAGTGTGAATCCAAGAGTTACTCATGGAGTAAGGTTAGGATTCCTAGGATATTGTCCTTTCTCCAAGAGGGTTTGGACAAAGGCTTATCAGCTAGTTCTTTAAAAGGACAGATCTCTGCTCTGTCTATTCTTTTGCACAAGCGTCTGGCAGAAGTTCCAGACGTCCTGGCATTTTGTCAGGCTTTGGTTAGGATTAAGCCTGTGTTTAAAACTGTTGCTCCCCCGTGGAGCTTAAACTTGGTTCTTAAAGTTCTTCAGGGAGTTCCGTTTGAACCCCTTCATTCCATTGATATTAAACTTTTATCTTGGAAAGTTCTGTTTTTGATGGCTATTTCCTCGGCTCGAAGAGTCTCTGAGTTATCTGCCTTACATTGTGATTCTCCTTATCTGATTTTTCATTCAGACAAGGTAGTTCTGCGTACCAAACCTGGGTTTTTACCTAAGGTGGTTTCTAACAGGAATATCAATCAAGAGATTGTTGTTCCATCATTGTGTCCTAATCCTTCTTCAAAGAAGGAACGTCTTTTGCATAATCTGGACGTAGTCCATGCCTTGAAGTTTTACTTACAGGCTACTAAAGATTTTCGTCAAACATCTGCCCTGTTTGACGTTTACTCTGGACAGAGGAGAGGTCAAAAAGCTTCGGCAACCTCTCTCTCCTTTTGGCTTCGGAGCATAATACGCTTAGCCTATGAGACTGCTGGACAGCAGCCCCCTGAAAGGATTACAGCTCATTCTACTAGAGCTGTGGCTTCCACCTGGGCCTTTAAAAATGAGGCCTCTGTTGAACAGATTTGCAAGGCTGCGACTTGGTCTTCGCTTCACACCTTTTCAAAATTTTACAAATTTGACACTTTTGCTTCTTCGGAGGCTGTTTTTGGGAGAAAGGTTCTACAGGCAGTGGTTCCTTCCGTTTAAGTTCCTGCCTTGTCCCTCCCATCATCCGTGTACTTTAGCTTTGGTATTGGTATCCCACAAGTAATGGATGATCCGTGGACTGGATACACTTAAAAAGAGAAAACATAATTTATGCTTACCTGATAAATTTATTTCTCTTGTAGTGTATCCAGTCCACGGTCCTCCCTGTCCTTTTAAGGCAGGTCTAAATTTGAATTAAACTACAGTCACCACTGCACCCTATGGTTTCTCCTTTCTCGTCTTGTTTCGGTCGAATGACTGGATATGGCAGTGAGGGGAGGAGCTATATAGCAGCTCTGCTGTGGGTGATCCTCTTGCAACTTCCTGTTGGGAAGGAGAATATCCCACAAGTAATGGATGATCCGTGGACTGGATACACTACAAGAGAAATTTATCAGGTAAGCATAAATTATGTTTTTGTTACGGTAAACAGACCTCCGATCCTCCACTTGCTTCTCCGACTGTATTTTGCATATTGATGATGAATCCGGCTTCCATCAATCATTGCGTGCCCCACGAGCTGGACTCCAATAGGGTCATGCAACGATTGGAGGAGGCCGGATTTGTCATCAATCTGCAAAATACAGAAGGTAAGTATTTAAAAATAAAAAAATGTTTGTTAATTAATGTGCCCTGTTTTTAAGAGTATTTTTAGATACTGGGCTTTAATTGATTAAACTTTACAATCACTTTAAGGACACTTAAGAGATCCTTGAGATAAGAGAATAGACTCCCCGAGTCAGCTAAAGAGCAGCTTTTCCAATTTGCTTCCATTTTAATAATTGTCCACTCACTAAAGTGTGTTGGCTTGTCCAATGTCTTTATGGATAAAGTAACCAAATAAAGAAAAATACACAGGAAGTAAATACAAAAAGAAAATCACTCCCCTCACAGGTGATTTCAACCTCCCCCAGTCTCTCCAAACTTATCCACATTTTCATTTTTAACTGTTTTTTTTAAAAACATAGCTTCTACGTTTTAAACTTTTTGAGTTTTTTTGTGTGCCAATAATAAAGGCTTTAATCCAGTTATTGATTGAATGGTGTTACAATAATACAAGATAATTTGGTTTATGCTTAAAAGAATAATCTACTCAAAATTGAACTTTCATGATTCAGATAGAGCATGCCATTCTAAGCAACTTTCTAATTTACTTTACTTTATATAACCCCTGAGATTGCCTGTTTCTAAGCCCCTGCAGGCCGCCCCTTTAATCTTTTTTTTTTTTTTTTGCTTTTTACAGTTTTTCACTACTGCAATGGAGTGCTAGTTCATGTGTGTCATATAGATAACATTGTACTCACTCCCTTACGTAATGATGTTCACAAGAACCAGCACCAATTGGTTAAAATGCAAGATTCTAAAAAGCTAAAAAAAAAAAACAGCACTGAGACAAGGGGCAGTCTGTAGGGGCTTAGATACAGGTAATCCACAGATGTAAAAAGCATAATAATATAACAATGTTGGTTATGCATGCTAGGGAATGTATAATAAAGGTATTATGTATCTTTTTAAAAAATAAGTTTTCAAATAGACTATCCCTTTAACTAATATCGGCATATAAACTAGTATATTTTTTGTATGTAGCACAATGTTACATGGCGTTTTGCGTCCTACAATGTAATGGCTCAAAAGCAGCTTCTGTTGCTTTAAGGGATATTAAACACTAAATAGATTATTCCCCGCCTCGCTCTAGTTATGGGTGCTGCCATGTTGAAATCTGGCTATCACTGCATTCTGGCGCTGATTTGTTTGCACAAGTGCAGCAACTCTCCTTCAGATATCTGCAATGAAAAAATGGGACACTCATAATAAGAGGGAGGTCCATTAAATGTATTTAGTCTTTAATCTTCCCTTGATAATGGAGCCCAATTTCTTAGGCCATGACCGTGTTTAAAATAATAGATTCTCTCAAACGTTCAACATGGCTATACTGGTAGCCATCATTTACAACCCTGACAGCATGTGCCCAAAAGGCAGGATATAGGAAAAGGACAAAGTGCTTTATGTGAAACCTCTTTAGAATGATAAATTGTCAGCAGTACATAATTATATGAAATTTTTGCTCAAGAATTAAAAATACTCAGTCAAAAGTAAAATGTCATGCTTTAGACAGATCATGCAAGTTTAACTTCACAATGTACTTTTTATTATCAAGTTTGCTTCGTTCTGTTGGTATTTTTATTTGAAGAATAAACCTAGCAAGGCTCATAGGATATCATTAACATGCATGTGTTGTTAGCACTCTGTGACAGCAGTGCTTGCAACAATGTTAAATAATAATGTTATACAATGTTTACAGTGTTGCAACCACTGATGCCATAGAGTGCTTAAAGGAACATTAAACCCAATTTTTTTTTCATGATTGAAACTTTCTAATTTACTTCTATTATCAGATGTTTGCTCATGTCTGGAGCACTTATATGGCAGCAGTTTGCAAGAATGTTATCCATTTACAAAAGCACTAGAGGGCAGCACTATTTCCTGTCATGTAGTGCTCAACCCAGAATACCATGGGAATGAAGCAAATTTGATAATAGAAGTAAATTGGGAACTTTTTTTTTTTTAATTTTATGATTTTTCTGAATGACAAAATAAATTTTTTGGGTTTCATATCCCTTTTAAGATACGTGCACACTCCTGGGGTTCTATGAGAATACATAGGTTTACTCTTTTATAAAGGATATCAGTTGCAGCCATATTATTAAGTTAGAAACCTATTTCAGCTTAAAAATGCAGGTGGAAGATGATGAATGAAAGTGGTCCAGATTGTATTCAGATTTGAGGGGCCCAGTTCCCCTCGGAGAGCTACTGTTTGCAAGAGGGAAGCTTTTGGAGTATGGAATAGTGGCACAATTACACCCAGTGGGAGTTAGTCACAGGCTTGCCACTGGTGTTGTGGAGACCGGTCCCTAGCTTCCTCCTGTTGGAGTATTGTTATACTCCCTAAACATAGATCCTCTCCTGTCACATGTACAGCACTGGATTGGTTGTCTATTAGAAGCCGTCATTATCTGAAAGTGGTAAGCCCAGTAGTGCGGATGTCTAATAGGTTAGTAGGGGGTTTCTTTTGAAGATACTCACTTAGCCTATAGGCTATTCATAGTTACACTTGGGGTTGAACAACATAGCCAAGAAAGAGACTGTTGTGGTAGGCATCTTTTTATATTATATTGGGTTTAAAGGGACAGTCTACACCAGAATTTTTATTGTTTTAAAAGATAGATAATCCCTTTATTACCCATTTCCCAGTTTTGCATAACTAACACAGTTATATTAATATACTTTTAACCTCTGTGATTATCTTGTATCTAAGCCTCTGCAAACTGCCCCCTTTTTTCAGTTCTTTTGATAGACTTGCAGTCTAGCCAATCAGTGCCTGCTCCCAGATAACTTCTTGTGCACGAGCACAGTGTTATCTATATGAAATGCGTGAACTAACACCCTCTAGTGGTGAAAAACTTTTAAAATGCAATCTGAAAGAGGTGGGCTTTAAGGTCTAAGAAATTAGCATATGAACATCCTAGGTTAAGCTTTCAACTAAGAATACCAAGAGAACAAAGCAAAATTGGTGATAAAAGTAAATTGGAAAATTGTTTAAAATTACATGCTCTATCTGAATCATGAAAGTTTATTTTGGCCTAGACTGTCCCTTTAAGGGAATATGTATAGAATTTTACACCCTATATATTTTTAATCGCATGCTGTTTTTTATTTTGATCTTTACCTGTATATATAAAATACATTTTGTGCATGTCAGGCCTGGCATGTTAGCTTGCACCAGTGTTTTTGCACATGCATTCTTGTTTCTTAATTTTCTTGTGCGCTGCTGACGTGCACATCGGCCTTTTAGACCGTTTTTGGGTTTTTTCACGATTAGTTTATTTTGTGTGCTTTGTTCGATTATGTGCCTGTCAGTTACCTGGCTTTAATTTTTTTCCCCTCTTCGCTGTGTTGGGTTAGCACTCATTATCTCCAATGCTGCTGGATGGAGGATTAATGCTTCTTTCATTTGTTTCAGCATTTTTTGTGGAGGGGGCAAGATTATTAATTCTGCCAAGAGCTTCTTATGGGCTGTAGGATTCTATGTTTTTTTCCTGCCTTTATTTTCTATTGATGATTATTATGCTTTAATAATTTATTTTATTTCCACATTTCATTATTTTTTTCTTTGTTTTTCTTAGGTCTGTTACTTAATTATGGAGCATACTAAATCTGTCCCCACTACTGGGAATGCTATTGACTCAGAAGCTATATACATTGAACACTTTCCTACTGATATTAAGTCTGTGTTTTGCAAGCTTATTTATATTGTACCCCTGCTTAGCTTTGCAAATCTTGTATGGATTATTTAATGCATTCTAATCAGACCAATACTGCTTTTGCTTCTAAGGGTATCTGTCCTTCATCTGTGTGTTTTATACAAGGAAGTTCTTCAGATTTTTCTCCAGGATTTAAAGTTATTGTACGCTCTACTGTATCTGAAATGTTGGCAGCTATGCCTCCTTCAAGTAAGCATAGCTGATAATCCCTCTATGTTATCTGATTTAAATAGATCGAAATCTGTTAAGCTACGTGTTTCTGAAACCGGTTCTTCTGAATTATCCTCGGAGGGTGAGGTATTTTCAGATGATCTTTTCTGTTTAAGCTTGAACATCTTTGTCTTTTTTAAAAGAAGTGTTATGTACCTTTAGGGTTCGGTATACTAAAGTTTCTTGGTATGTTTGTTAAGCAATTTGGTTTGAGTTTTAAACCAGCTGCTAAATATCCAGAGCTTTTGAGTTAGTAAACAGTAGTCTAAGCCAGGTATCCCATTGAATACTGCTTTAACATTTAAGAAGATGTTTCCTTTGCCTGCTTCGAATATACAGCTTTGGGAAACTATCGCTGAAGTAGATAGGGCTATTTCTACTCTGGGTAGGTGATATTACCATTCCTCTTCAGGATAGTACTTCTTTTTAAGGACCCTATGGATAGAAAATTAGAATAATTCCATAAAATTCCTTTTAAACAACCAGGTTTTCTTTCTAGATCTGCAATTAGTTTTGTTGTGTTGCTGCAGCCTCTACTCTTTGGTGTGAAGGTTTGTCTGAGCTGTTTTTAGAGGAATCTGCTGGTGAAGAGTTTTTGAATTAGTTAAAACTATTTAAGACAGCTAATGATTTTATTTGTGATGCTGTTGTTAACATTATTAAAATCAATGCCAAGAATATGGCATTAGCATTTCTGAACAGGAGAGAGCATTATGGTTGAAATCATGGTCAGCTGATATGGTTTGTAAGTCTATACTTTTGTCCCTTCCTTTTTAGGGACAAGTTTTGTTTGAGCCTAGTTTTAGATGTTATTATTTCTACTGTGACTAGAGATAATGGAGCTTTTCTTAGTCAGGTTAAGAAGTCTAAGAGTAAAGCCAGGGCTTCTATCAATTTTAGTTCCTTTTGTCAATCTAGGAACCAAAAGTCCTTCTCTTCCTCTCAAAAATATGATTCTTCCAGATTTTCCTTGTAGCCAAATTCTAATTGGAACTATCCAAAGCCATCCAAAATTAACTATCCTCTACCAAGTCAGCATGACGGTACAGCC
Source organism: Bombina bombina (assembly GCF_027579735.1). Taxonomy (NCBI): domain Eukaryota; kingdom Metazoa; phylum Chordata; class Amphibia; order Anura; family Bombinatoridae; genus Bombina; species Bombina bombina. The sequence goes on along the minus strand of NC_069500.1, from coordinate 1,148,171,198 downwards.
ACTATCTAGATCTTCTGGTAGGAGGCAGATTTCACCTTATTAGGGAGCTTGGTTTCAGTCTGTTTGGGATCCATGGGTTCCCAGGGATAAAGAATTGGTTTCAAATTGAAGCCTCCCAGGGGAAGTTTTTTCTGTCTCATGTTCCAATGAATCCTGTGAAGGCAAGAGCCTTCTTTCAGTCAGTCATTGATTTAGAGTCTATAGGAGCTATATTTCTGTGCTGATGTCAAAACAAGGTCAGGGTTTTTATTCCAACCTATTTATTGTTCCTAAAAAGGAGAGCATATACAGGCTTGTTCTTGATTTAAAGACAAGTTTTGCAGGATACATTCTTCCAAGATGGAAACTATTCTGACTATTCTTCCTCTTGTTCAGCAAGGGCAGTCTATGTCCACAATATATTTGAAGGATGATTATCTTAATATTCTTTATTTATAGGGATCATTATCAATTTCTAAGATTTGCATTCATGGACAAGCTTTTTCACTTTGTTGCTCTTCTGTTTTGTCTGGCTCCCACTCCCAGAATGTTTACAAAAGTTCTTGAGACTCTCTCTTATTGGTTATAGAGCTCAGGGTGCTTTGGTGGTTTCTTACTTGGATGATATCTTGGTACAGGCTCCATCTTTACTCAGACTTTTTTTTTGTTTCTTCAAAGCATGGTTGGAGAATCAATTTTCCATAGAGTTCTTACGTCTCAGTCCAGGTTTACATTCCAAGGTGCGACAATAGATTCAGTCTCTGAGACTTTCCTCGACAGATCAGAGGAGGTTGAAACTTTTTGCAGCTTGTGCAAATTTCCTTTTCCTTCTTTAGCTCTTTGCATGAAAGTATTAGGCTAGTGATAGCGGCTTCAGATGCTATTCCATTTCCTCTGTGTCACATGAGACCAGCTTTATATGCTTAGTCAGTGGTTTCAGGGAATATCTCCTGGATTTCAGAACAAGACAATCCCTGTCTTGGTGGATAAATTATCAGTCCATTGTTTAAGGGGCATCCTTTGTCAATCCAAATTGTGATCACGAGAGGTGCAAGTTTTTCAGATTGGGGAGCTGTCTGGGGGTCCCAGAGTTTGGTCTTCTTGGGATGTGAGGTTACCAAAAAAATGTTCTGAAATGTTTTCAGGGCTCTTCAGAAAATTGGCCTCTACTAAAAAGAGACTTAACAGTGTTTCTAAACATACAATGTCACAGCAGTGGCTTACATCAGTCATCAAAGGGGAACTCACAGTTCCCTGGCGATGAGAGAAGTGTGTTGAATTCTGTCTTGGGCAGAGATACATTTTTGTTCAATCTCAGCAATTCATTTTCCAGGGGTGAACAATTGTGAAACAGATTTTCTCAGTTGCCAATCCCTTCATCCAGGGCAATGGTCTCTTCATTTAGAAGTTTTCAATCACATTGGGGGTCTGTGGGGCCTTCCAGGAATAGATCTGATGGCTTCTCTATTAAACAACAAGCTTCCCAGATACTTTACCAGGTCCAGAGACCCTTATTCGGAGTTTTTGGATGCTCTTGTAGCTCCTTGGTTGTTTCGTCTGGCTTAGATTTTTCCTCCTCTTGTTCTGTTACCCTCCGTAATTCTGGCCTTGCAGAACTTGGTTTGCGCATCTAGTTAAGATGTCAAGTTGTCCTTCGTGGTCTCTTCCTCTGCGCCAAGATCTGTTTTTTTTTCCATCAGGATCTCAAATATATAAACTTGATGGCTTGGAGATTGAACGCTTTAGTTCTTAGACAGAGAGGTTTTTATGATTCTGTCAATGAGACTTTGATTCAGGCTTGTAAACCTGTGACAAGGAAGATTTATCACAATGTTTGTAAGGCTTTTATTTCTTGACGTGTAGAACATGGTTTTAGCTGACATTCTTTAAGAATTCCTAGAGTTCTTCAATTTTTTCAAGATGGTTTGGATAAAGGTTTATTCACCAGTTCTTTAAAGGGCCAGATTTAAGCTCTTTCACTCTTTTTCTTCACAAGAAGTTTATTGAAATTTCCTGATATTAAGAGTTTTGTTTAGTCTTTAGTCAGGATTAAGCCAGTGATTAAATCAATTTCCCCTCATTGGAGCCATAATTTGGTACTCCTTTTAAACCTATGCATAATTTTAGATATTCAGCTTTTGTCCTGGAAGGTTTTGTTTATTTTGCCTATTTCTTGTGCTAGAAGAGTTTCCAAAATTGTCTGCTCTTTCTCCAACATAGGTGTGTCCGGTCCACGGCGTCATCCTTACTTGTGGGATATTCTCTTCCCCAACAGGAAATGGCAAAGAGCCCAGCAAAGCTGGTCACATGATCCCTCCTAGGCTCCGCCTTCCCCAGTCATTCTCTTTGCCGTTGTACAGGCAACATCTCCACGGAGATGGCTTAGAGTTTTTTGGTGTTTAACTGTAGTTTTTATTCTTCAATCAAGAGTTTGTTATTTTAAAATAGTGCTGGTATGTACTATTTACTCTGAAACAGAAAAGAGATGAAGATTTCTGTTTGTAAGAGGAAAATGATTTTAGCAATCGATGGCTGTTTCCACACAGGACTGTTGAGAGGAATTAACTTCAGTTGGGGGAAACAGTGAGCAGACTTTTGCTGCTTGAGGTATGACACATTTCTAACAAGACTTGGTAATGCTGGAAGCTGTCATTTTCCCTATGGGATCCGGTAAGCCATTTTTATTAAATAAGAATAAAGGGCTTCACAAGGGCTTTAAAGACTGGTAGACATTTTTCTGGGCTAAAACGATTGATTTATAAGCATTTTTAATACTTCATAGCTTTGAGGAGTTATTTTATTCTTGGGAATTATGTAAAATAACCGGCAGGCTCTGTATTGGACACCTTTTTCACTGGGGGCCATCTCTAATCATAGGCAGAGCCTCATTTTCGCGCCTCTATTGCGCAGTTGTTTTTGGGAAGCAAGGCATGCAGATACATGTGTGAGGAGCTCAGATACATAGAAAAAGCTTACTGAAGGCGTCATTTGGTATCGTATTCCCCTTTGGGCTTGGTTGGGTCTCAGCAAAGCAGATACCAGGGACTGTATAGGGGTTAAATATAAAAACTGCTCCGGTTCCGTTATTTTAAGAGTTAAAGCTTTCAAATTTGGTGTGCAATACTTTTAAGGCTTTAAGACACTGTGGTGAAATTTTGGTGAATTTTGAACAATTCCTTCATACTTTTTCACATTTTCAGTAATAAAGTGTGTTCAGTTTAAAATTTAAAGTGACAGTAACGGTTTTATTTTAAAACGTTTTTTGTACTTTGTTATCAAGTTTATGCCTGTTTAACATGTCTGAACTATCAGATAGACTATGTTCTGTATGTGAGGAAGCCAAGGTTCCTTCTCATTTAAATAGATGTGATTTATGTGACACAAAATTTAGAGAAAATGATGCCCAAGATGATTCCTCAAGTGAGGGGAGTAAGCATGGTACTGCATCATCCCCTCCTTCGTCTACGCCAGTCTTGCCCACACAGGAGGCCCCTAGTACATCTAGTGCGCCAATACTCCTTACTATGCAACAATTAACGGCTGTAATGGATAATTCTATCAAAAACATTTTAGCCAAAATGCCCACTTATCAGCGAAAGCGCGACTGCTCTGTTTTAGAAAATACTGAAGAGCATGAGGACGCTGATGATAATGGTTCTGAATGCCCCTACACCAGTCTGAGGGGGCCAGGGAGGTTTTGTCTGAGGGAGAAATTTCAGATTCAGGGAAAATTTCTCAACAAGCTGAACCTGATGTGATTACATTCAAATTTAAATTGGAACATCTCCGCGCTCTGCTTAAGGAGGTGTTATCTACTCTGGATGATTGTGAGAATTTGGTCATTCCAGAGAAATTATGTAAGATGGACAAGTTCCTAGAGGTCCCGGGGCCCCCCGAAGCTTTTCCTATACCCAAGCGGGTGGCGGACATTGTAAACAAAGAATGGGAAAGGCCCGGCATACCTTTTGTCCCTCCCCCTATATTTAAGAAATTGTTTCCTATGGTCGACCCCAGAAAGGACTTATGGCAGACAGTCCCCAAGGTCGAGGGGGCGGTTTCTACTCTAAACAAACGCACTACTATCCCTATAGAAGATAGTTGTGCTTTCAAAGATCCTATGGATAAAAAATTAGAGGGTTTGCTTAAAAAGATGTTTGTTCAGCAAGGTTACCTTCTACAACCAATTTCATGCATTGTTCCTGCCACTACAGCAGCGTGTTTCTGGTTCGATGAACTAGAAAAGTCGCTCAATAAAGATTCTTCTTATGAAGAGATTATGGACAGAATTCATGCTCTCAAATTGGCTAACTCTTTTACCTTAGACGCCACTTTGCAATTGGCTAGATTAGCGGCGAAAAATTCAGGGTTTGCTATTGTGGCGCGCAGAGCGCTTTGGCTAAAATCTTGGTCAGCGGATGCGTCTTCCAAGAACAAGTTGCTTAACATACCTTTCAAGGGGAAAACGCTGTTTGGCCCTGACTTGAAAGAGATTATTTCTGATATCACTGGGGGTAAGGGCCACGCCCTTCCTCAGGATAGGTCTTTCAAGGCTAAAAATAAACCAAATTTTCGTCCCTTTCGCAGAAACGGACCAGCCCCAAGTGCTACATCCTCTAAGCAAGAGGGTAATACTTCTCAAACCAAGCCAGCCTGGAGGCCTATGCAAGGCTGGAACAAAGGTAAGCAGGCCAAGAAACCTGCCACTGCTACCAAGACAGCATGAGATGTTGGCCCCCGATCCGGGACCGGATCTGGTGGGGGGCAGACTTTCTCTCTTCGCTCAGGCTTGGGCAAGAGATGTTCTGGATCCTTGGGCGCTAGAAATAGTCTCCCAAGGTTATCTTCTGGAATTCAAGGAGCTTCCCCCAAGGGGGAGGTTCCACAGGTCTCAATTGTCTTCAGACCACATAAAAAGACAGGCATTCTTACATTGTGTAGAAGACCTGTTAAAAATGGGAGTGATTCATCCTGTTCCATTAGGAGAACAAGGGATGGGATTCTACTCCAATCTGTTCATAGTTCCCAAAAAAGAGGGAACATTCAGACCAATCTTAGATCTCAAGATCCTAAACAAGTTTCTCAAGGTTCCATCGTTCAAAATGGAAACCATTCGGACAATTCTTCCTTCCATCCAGGAAGGTCAATTCATGACCACGGTGGATTTAAAGGATGCGTATCTACATATTCCTATCCACAAGGAACATCATCGGTTCCTAAGGTTCGCCTTTCTGGACAAGCATTACCAGTTTGTGGCACTTCCATTCGGATTAGCCACTGCTCCAAGAATTTTCACAAAGGTACTAGGGTCCCTTCTAGCGGTGCTACGACCAAGGGGCATTGCAGTAGTACCTTACTTGGACGACATACTGATTCAAGCGTCGTCCCTACCACAAGCAAAGGCTCATACGGACATTGTCCTGGCCTTTCTCAGATCTCACGGGTGGAAAGTGAACGTAGAAAAAAGTTCTCTATCTCCGTCAACAAGAGTTCCCTTCTTGGGAACAATAATAGACTCCTTAGAAATGAGGATTTTTCTGACAGAGGCCAGAAAATCAAAACTTCTAAGCTCTTGTCAAGTACTTCATTCTGTTCTTCTTCCTTCCATAGCACAGTGCATGGAAGTAATAGGTTTGATGGTCGCGGCAATGGACATAGTTCCTTTTGCGCGAATTCATCTGAGACCATTACAACTGTGCATGCTCAGTCAGTGGATTGGGGATTATACAGACTTGTCTCCGACGATACAAGTAGATCAGAGGACCAGAGATTCACTCCGTTGGTGGCTGACCCTGGACAACCTGTCACAGGGGATGAGCTTCCGCAGACCAGAGTGGGTCATTGTCACGACCAACGCCAGTCTGGTAGGCTGGGGCGCGGTCTGGGAACCCCTGAAAGCTCAGGGTCTTTGGTCTCGGGAAGAATCTCTTCTCCCGATAAACATTCTGGAACTGAGAGCGATATTCAATGCTCTCAAGGCTTGGCCTCAGCTAGCAAAGGCCAAATTCATACAGTTTCAATCAGACAACATGACGACTGTTGCGTATATCAACCATCAGGGGGGAACAAGGAGTTCCCTGGCGATGGAAGAAGTGACCAAAATAATTCAATGGGCGGAGTCTCACTCCTGCCACTTGTCTGCAATCCACATCCCAGGCGTGGAAAATTGGGAAGCGGATTTTCTGAGTCGTCAGACATTTCATCCGGGGGAGTGGGAACTCCATCCGGAAATCTTTGCCCAAATAACTCAATTGTGGGGCATTCCAGACATGGATCTGATGGCCTCTCGTCAGAACTTCAAGGTTCCTTGCTACGGGTCCAGATCCAGGGATCCCAAGGCGACTCTAGTAGATGCACTAGTAGCACCTTGGACCTTCAACCTAGCTAATGTATTCCCACCGTTTCCTCTCATCCCCAGGCTGGTAGCCAGGATCAATCAGGAGAGGGCATCGGTGATCTTGATAGCTCCTGCGTGGCCACGCAGGACTTGGTATGCAGACCTGGTGAATATGTCATCGGCTCCACCATGGAAGCTACCTTTGAGACAGGACCTTCTTGTTCAAGGTCCGTTCGAACATCCGAATCTGGTTTCACTCCAACTGACTGCTTGGAGATTGAACGCTTGATTTTATCAAAGCGAGGGTTCTCAGATTCTGTCATTGATACTCTTGTTCAGGCCAGAAAGCCTGTAACTAGAAAAATCTACCATAAAATATGAAAAAAATATATCTGTTGGTGTGAATCTAAAGGATTACCATGGAACAAGATAAAAATTCCTAAGATTCTATCCTTTCTTCAAGAAGGTTTGGAGAAAGGATTATCTGCAAGTTCTTTGAAGGGACAGATTTCTGCTTTATCTGTTTTACTTCACAAAAAGCTGGCGGCTGTGCCAGATGTTCAGGCTTTTGTTCAGGCTCTGGTTAGAATCAAGCCTGTTTACAAACCTTTGACTCCTCCTTGGAGTCTCAATTTAGTTCTTTCAGTTCTTCAGGGGGTTCCGTTTGAGCCCCTACATTCCGTTGATATCAAGTTATTATCTTGGAAAGTTTTGTTTTTGGTTGCAATTTCTTCTGCTAGAAGAGTTTCAGAGTTATCTGCTCCGCAGTGTTCTCCTCCTTATCTGGTGTTCCATGCAGATAAGGTGGTTTTGCGTACTAAACCTGGTTTTCTTCCGAAAGTTGTTTCTAACAAAAACATTAACCAGGAGATAGTCGTGCCTTCTTTGTGTCCGAATCCAGTTTCAAAGAAGGAACGTTTGTTGCACAATTTGGATGTAGTTCGTGCTCTAAAATTCTATTTAGATGCTACAAAGGATTTCAGACAAACATCTTCCTTGTTTGTTGTTTATTCTGGTAAAAGGAGAGGTCAAAAAGCAACTTCTACCTCTCTCTCTTTTTGGCTTAAAAGCATCATCAGATTGGCTTATGAGACTGACGGACTGCAGCCTCCTGAAAGAATCACAGCTCATTCCACTAGGGCCGTGGCTTCCACATGGGCCTTCAAGAACGAGGCTTCTGTTGATCAGATATGTAAGGCAGCGACTTGGTCTTCACTGCACACTTTTACCAAATTTTACAAATTTGATACTTTTGCTTCTTCTGAGGCTATTTTTGGGAGAAAGGTTTTGCAAACCGTGGTGCCTTCCATCTAGGTGACCTGATTTGCTCCCTCCCATCATCCGTGTCCTAAAGCTTTGGTATTGGTTCCCACAAGTAAGGATGACGCCGTGGACCGGACACACCTATGTTGGAGAAAACAGAATTTATGTTTACCTGATAAATTACTTTCTCCAACGGTGTGTCCGTTCCACGGCCCGCCCTGGTTTTTTAATCAGGTCTGATGATTTATTTTCTTTAACTACAGTCACCACGGTATCATATGATTTCTCCTATGCAAATATTCCTCCTTTACGTCGGTCGAATGACTGGGGAAGGCGGAGCCTAGGAGGGATCATGTGACCAGCTTTGCTGGGCTCTTTGCCATTTCCTGTTGGGGAAGAGAATATCCCACAAGTAAGGATGACGCCGTGGACCGGACACACCGTTGGAGAAAGTAATTTATCAGGTAAGCATAAATTCTGTTTTTCTGTGAGCCTTCTTATCTTGTTTTTCAAAAACATTTAGTTAGATTTTTTGCCTAAGATGGTTTCTTCTGAAATTATTAATCGTGAGTCTTCCTTTTTGTCCTAAACCTCTTAGAATTTTAAGGAGAGGGTTTTCCATAACTTTGGAGTTTTATTTGCAGGATTTTTGGCAATCCTCTAGTTTTGTTCATTTTTCTAGTTCCATAAACTGTCAGAAGGCTACAGCTTTTTTTGTTAGCCTCTTGGGTTAAAGCATTTGATTTATAAGGCATACTTGGAGGTGGTACAGTCTCCTCCTAAACATATTACTGCCTATTCTACTAGGTGAATGACTACTTCCTGGGCTTTTAAGAATGAGGCATTTGCTTAAATCTGCAAGGCAGCTACTTGGTTTTATACTTGTTCTAAATAATACAATTTTTATGGTTTTGCTTCCTCTGCAGCAGTTTTTGGTAGGAAAGTCCTCAAGGCAGCTGTTTTTAGTCCTTAAGTATTGTTGTGTGTGTATATATTTTTCAACATGGAAAATAAAAAAAAAGAATTAAACATTATGTATTAATTTTGTCCAGCCCCCATTATTCGTGGACTCCACAGCTTGGGTATTACTTTCCTTTATGAAAGAAATTTAATTTATTCTTACCTGATAATTTATTTATTTCATGGTGATGAGAGTTCACTAGACCCTGCCCATTTTTCCTATGGAATTTTTATTTTTTAAAGAATTTTTTTATGGTGGCAGTTTAAAGTATGCACCTCCCCATTTTTTTGCTCTTATTCTTTTCTACCCTTCGTCTACTCTTCATCTCCTTGCTTAGCTATACATCAAACTAGTTTCCAGTAAGGTGGGAGGGGTTTAAAGGGCTCTTCGAAGTTTAGGAATCGTTGCCTCTTCCTAGTGGTCAAGAGAGATAATTCCCAGTAATGGCTCATGGAGTCTCAACAACATGAAAGAAATGAATTCATCAGGTAAGCAAAAATGTATATAAAAACACAAAGGGCCAGATTACAAGTGGCGCGCAAACAATTGGGTGAGGGATTTCACGATCGTTTGCGCGCAGGTTAAATTGCGCTCATTTTACAAGTTGAGCGCAATCGCGATTTACACTACAATCATTACCAAAATCTTAGAGCTGTGGTTAACTGTTTTGCAAAACAAAAAAATTGCATAAAAAACATCAAAAATACATTGCCAAGTATACTTAAAATTATTACAAGACAAATTGCATACAAATTGCATTAAAAAGTGAAAAGCGCTCAAAGATATGAATGTACACATATATAAATATATATTTAAGTGCATTTGAGCTCTTTGCAGTTAGGTAGATTAAAACATGTAAAAGTATATTTAGGCAATGTTCATATTTTCATATTTTTGCGCATATTCGAGTATGTGATCGTGTTCGCATGTGAGTCGGGTGTGAGGTTTTTTTTACACTTTTTTTTTTCTCCATTGACTTCTATGGGGGGAATAGGTTATCGTTTCCGCTCGAAGTAAGTTTTTTGCGCTTGTCGGGTTAGTGCAAGAGCGTAAACTTTTACTTTGATCTCATATCAGCGCAACCCGACGAGCACAAAAAGTTTACTTGTAGCACAATTAGCGCTCTAGTGGAAGGGCAAAATACCGCTCCACTTGTAATCTGGCCCAAAATGTATACATATGCAGTAAATTATATATGTGTGTGCGTGTGTGTGACACTTTTTTTTGTCCCTTTTAAGGTTGCTGAACTTTGTTATAAATTTCTTGGATATTTTGCAATGTTTGAGTAATAAACTATGGTGTTAGCAGATGTTTCGTTACTGAATATAAAGTTCTATTGCTTTGCATAACCAAAGTAATCTTTAGTTTATTGCTTACCTATTTTATTTTCCAGCACTGATTAACTTATAGAAATATATAACATCTGATGTTGCTGGTGTTCTTTTGACCTTGGCTTCTCATCTTCTGTATGTCTGTAGTCAGTAAGTGTTGAGTGATACGAGTATCACATTTTACTCATAAGCTTGATTCTTGTATGGTTTCCAGCATGGCTTGGCTGTAACAATGTTTGTCCCTCAGCACTTGCTTGAACATTCTAACATAACAAGTCAGAAATAGCTTTCTCTATTGTTTAGTTATATTGAATGAGTCATTGACTCCAAATATTCTTTAGGAGCACCAAACATTCTTTTAGAAACAAAGCAGAATATTTTCATTATGTTGTGCCTATAAAATATAAATATCTTGCAGTGATGATGAACATTTAGATAGAGAGCTGATGGCTTTTTAAGTTTTTGATTTTATTACTGTTAGTGAAGCTTTTCCTAATTTTGTTTCAATAAATTTTTTTCAAATGTATTTTTATAGAGGAAAGTAAAATATGATATGAGTATGCAGTGTGAAGTTATATGTACACATCAAGTGCATTGTGATCAACTGAATTTAATGCTTTCAAGTATACAGAGTCAAAATGAGTAATAGCAATTGGTCATCATTACAGCAAATGCATAGGTTAAAGATTTGCCTTTTTGGAACATGTGAAGCTAGAGGTGCTCAGGAGTTTATTCAAGAATATAGGGATTTTAATCCAAAAATGTTCCCTCAATGGATAGTTCCTGGAAGGGAGGGACACGAGAGAGAGTACTGGCTGTGCAATGTATATCTTGTGGTCACAAGTCTTACAACAGGTATTGCGGGGACAGTTCCTTAAAGGGACACTGTGCCCAAATCTTTCTTTCGTGATTCAGATAGAGCATGCAATTTTAAGCAACTTTCTAATTTACTCCTATTACCAATTTTCTTTGTTCTATTGCTATCTTTATTTGAAAAAGAAGGCATCTAAGTTTTTTTGTTTTTTTTTTGGTTCAGGCTCTGGATATAGCCCATACAGGTTTTTTTTTTATTATTTTAAAATGTGTAGTTTTGCTTATTTTTACATAACATTGTGCTGATTTTCAGACTCCTAACCAAGCCCCAAAGTTTTAGAAGTAGACTGTTGTCTACCTACTCCATCTTGCTCCTGTTTGTGTAATGGGTCTTTTCATATGCAGGGGAGAGGGGAGTGTCTGCTCTTTTTGCTTTCCATCCCATTTCACTGGGTGTCCCAGCCTAATCTCATCAACAGTGCTAAACTGGGAGCTTCTAAGTAAGTTTTTAAAAGGTTTTATACTGGGTGTTTATATCAGTATCTGTGCATATTCTTCTTTATAGTAGTGTCTATTACATGCAGTTATTTGAAAATTGGTGTATACTGTCCCTTTAAGCCTCCTCCTGTCTGGCCATGATGATGTACTCCCTCAATATATCCTCTGCTATCAGTCACAGTACAGGATGGGCTCTCTACTGCAGTGTTTTTCAACCAGTGTGCCGTGGCAGACTAGTGTGCCGTGAGAGATCCTCAGGTGTGCCACGGCAGACTGACAACAGTGTGACATATTTTTTAAACTTTGCTTGTTTTTTACTCCCAGTGCAGGGGTAGTTTGTAGGAGGTATGGCATAACAGCACAATACATACAGTATGTGTGTGTTTGTGTGTGTATGTGTATATATATATATATATATATATATATATATATATATATATATACTGTATTAGGCTACAATGTGTGATTTTTTTAAAATTTTGGGATGGTGGTGTGCCACAGGATTTTTTAATGCAAAAAAGGTGTGCCACGGCAAAAAAAAGGTTAAAAATCGCTGCTCTACTGTATCGTAAGAACAGTGGAGGGGGCATTGGATGGGTAAGTGTCTGTCTGCAAGTCTCACACAGCCCTCAGGCTATCAATAGGTACATAGGAATAGCAGAAGGGTAGTGCACTATATTACAGCCATAGCAGTAGCTTTGCAGGCTGAGTTCATTGGCACTATGCTTACTCTGTGTGAATGTTTACACATTCATTGGATGGCTGATTAGTGTTGCTCATTGTTTGATAGATTTATTTAACTATATGTTCCGGCTTAATCTTTTCCCACGGTGCCGGTTAGTTTTTAGCTCTCCCTGTTAGTGCCTGCTTTGGTGCGCTCATTATATCAGTGCAGGGGTACAGTTTGGGACCGATATGCCTTATTAAGTTAGTGCCCCGTCCGTGGGTGGTTTTTTTTTTCGTGTGCTATCGGTCCTTCCTGATATGGCCAACTGTCATTAAGTGCTACTCCAGAGGGGGTTGGATTCTTATGCGGGGTAAAATGTGGATTTCTAATATAGACAAAAAAATAAATTTTGAGAGAGTTGGGTGATTGTGTGCTCCAGTAACAGTCTGCTTATAATTGAGCAACTTCTAGATCGTCTTATCTGACAGTTCTCTGCATTTTATTATTATGCTTTTAGGTACTGTCCTTATGTATAAGATGTCATATGGTAATATTATTGCCAATGATCTGTGTTGCTTTGCACAGTTCACTTTACCTTTCATCTGTGCATATCATTTTATCTCACAGTCCACTGCATTTTATAGTTATGGTATTATTTACTGCCATTATATATGTAAGATGCCATATGGCCTATTATATTTGTTTTGCACTGTTCACTTTAACCTTTAATTTGTGCATATAATCAGTACAACTTGTCTAGCTTGTGAACTTCTCCAGCTCCATTTTACTGGAGTTACTTAAAGGGACAATGAACCCAAACTTTTTCTTTTGTGATTCAGATAGAGGATGCAATTTTAAGCAACTTTCTAATTTACTCCTATTATTTTTTTTTTTTTCTTGCTATCTTTATTTGAAAAAGAAGGTATCTAAGCTAAGGAGCTAGACAATTTTGGTTCAGAACCATGGACAGCACTTGTTTATTGGTGGGTGAATATATCCACCAATCGGCAAGAACAACCCAGGTTGTTCACCAAAAATGGGCTGGCATCTAAACTTAAATTCTTGCTTTTCAAATAAAGATACCAAGAGAATGAAAAAAAATGTGATAATAGAAGTAAATTAGAAAGTTTGCTTAAAATTGCCTGCTTTATCTGAATAACGAAAGAAAAAATGTGGATGCAGTGTCCCTTTAAGATATATATTGCAGTATTTAATGTATACGTTAAAGGGACATGAAACGTTAAAGGGACATGAAACCCAAATTTTTTTCTTTAATGATTCAGATGGAGAATGCAATTAAAAAATAATTTGCTTTATTCTCTTATTATTCTATATTGAAGAGATATCTAGATAGGTAGTGTTCACGTGTCTGGAGCAGTGCATGACAGCAAATAGTGCTGCAGTGTCTGGAGCAGTGCATGACAGGAAATTAGCTCTTGCTAATGTATAACATTGTTGCAAAACTGCTGCCATATAGTACTGCAGACATGTGCACGCTCCTGAACTCACCTTCCTGCTTTTCAAATGGAAAAGTTATCTGACTCATGACATAATTGTTGGGGTTTTTATGTCCCTTTAATGCAGCAAGCTAATTTAACTTTAATCTGTGCACATTACTTAGAGGTGTTAAGGATTATTTCAATCCCTTGTTTTTAAAATAGTTTTAGCTGCATACCTCTGAATTACTGACAGGTACAGTCTACACCAGAATATTTATTGTTTTAAAATATAGATAATCCCTTTATTACCAATTCCCTAGTTTTGCATAACCAACACAGTTATATTAATACACTTTTTACCTCTGATTTTCTTGTATCTAAGCCTCTGCAAACTTTTAATCATTTTCTTTTCTAAAGTTTTGGCAGCCATGCCGTTCTCACTTAAGTGTTAATACATTCCTTTGATCTCTGGGGCCTCTAATTAAATTTCTAAGGGTTAGTTGTCCTCAGCAGATTTCCCTTAATTCAGTTAAGGGTTCTGACTAAGTGTCCCTGCAGGGTTATTTATTTTCATTCTTCCTTACGGAAGTCTGAAGCTCCAGATCTGGTTTTAAACTTCTTTATACATTTAACTCTGTGTGCTTCTTATTCCTGCTTTAAATTAAACTTATTGTTTAATCTTTGGATATTATTCTTAAAGATGGATGAAGTCATTTCTGTGACTTCAAGTTCCATGAGGAAGCTAAAAACTTATCTCTATTGTTTCAAACAGCTCTGGGTGTCGCTTTTGTTGCGGGAGCAGCATTTCTCTGGTGTGATTCCTTATTTGAGTTGGTTTCATATTAATCATCCTTATATGATAATCCAAGATCACATTTGTTGTTTGCAGTTACATATTATGTTTTTTTTATTGTGATTAGATCACTCAAATAGCTTTTTGCTTTTTGACTGAGATCAGCGAAGTGTCCTTATCAGTTTAATGTCTGAAATGTCCCCTAAAACAATATATTAATAGATTATTGGTCCAGGGAGAGGGAAGAAAAGATTGTTCTGTCTACTCCCTGCTTGACCTGGTATTGCAGTACCTTCAGATCAGGTGCATTAGGACACCAATCCAGTTTGGAATACATCCAAGAGGAACAATTAGACATTTCCAGTGTGAAAGCTGCATGAAGCTGTGTGCAGGATCTGAAGACCATGGGAGTAAATTGTTCTGATTTTCAGGTCAGGACTAGACAGTTTTCTATTGTACTCTGTTCATGTTTCCTAAGAAGGAAGGAAAGTTCAGGCCTATTCTGGATCTGACAACCTTAAACTATCTGTTTTATCTTCTTTATCTAGTTATCCAGTTTCAGTTTTGTACAGTTATAGTCTTGAAGGGTGTTTACTCCTTTTCTTTAAAATAAATCTTGCCGGTTTCTTCATTTTGCTTTCATGGACAGACATTTTCAGTTGTAGCTCTTCTCTTTCGTTTTCTTATAGCTTCCAGGACCTTTACAACGACCAGCAATCTAATGGATCACAGTTAGGCATGTTTGTTTTTGTTAGCTATTTCCCCGATTAGGAGAGTCTGAGTTGTCGGCTCCCTCTCCCTTGTTATCTGGACAGGGATGGGGAACCTTGGCACTCCTGATGTTTCAGAACTACATTACCCATGGTGCTTAGGCACTCTGAAGTCCAGTTGAGCATCATGGGAAATGTAGTTCTGAAACATCTGGAGAGCCAAAGTTCCCCATCCCTGCTTTAGGACAAAGCAGTTCTGAGAACTTTGTCTGGTTTCATACCTAAGGTGATTCCCTTTGTATGTCCTGATCCAGACTCTTCAGGTGTTAAAATTACACAATCTGGATGTAGTCAGGGTCCTGAAATGTTATTTACAGGCTGCTAAATCTTTAAGCTTGTTTTGACCTGTTTTTCAGGTCAACCCATGGGTTTAAAGGAGCCATTTGATTTCTTTAGCTTTATGGATAAGAAGTGTGATTCACAAGCCTCGCTTGGAGATAGAGCAGTCTCTGCCTTCTAGCTATTACAGCTTATTCTCCTTATTTGTGCCTTTTTGAGCCTTTAATCATGAGGCATCAGTAAAACAAGATGGTAAGGTTGCAAATGGGTCAGTTTTGCTTACTTTGACAAAACTTTATCAATTTGATGTGTTTGCCTCGACAGAGGTACCTTTTTGGAAGGAATGTTCTTGAGGCAGTGATTTCTGGTAACCAGGTGCCTGCCTTCTTCCTTTGTCCCGCCCATTTTTTGTGGACTCCACAGCTTGGGTATTCACAACAGTAAGACATTTTGTGGTCTCTCACCATTGTTGGAAAGACAACATAATTTATGCTTACCTGATAAATCCCAGATAGATAGATAGATCTAAAACCACGTTTTGTTTTTCCAAAGTCCAGTGAGTGCGGATCTACTTTATACTATAAATAACCACTGTTCCTGTCACCCTGGCCATTTACTGAGGAGGTGGTGAGAGTGCTTATCCCACAAATATATATACCTCTGACGAAGCAACCAATAGAGTTGCGAAACGCGTAAGGCTCCGCCACACGTACTGCCCGATACTCTATTATCACCGGCACCTCACAGCACAATATATCACACCTAAACTGTGTGATTGTGTATGTCTGGTATCCGGTCTTGAGTGGGCTCTGAATCTTTTACTTTGTGACACACTAAGCAGCTCAATAACGAAAGGTTTCTTGTGAGCTACAAACAACATACAGTTACCTCAGTCGTTCGTGCTGCATATTTCTATATAGTCATACGTTTTGACTGTTGTGTATTTTAACCTGCACTTTTAATTGTTTATGTATACATATATGTGTCAATAAATGTGATAATTTTAAACACATTATATATATCTAGTACCTTTCTGCCCCCCCCCCCCTTTTCCCCACACGGATCACACTCTGGAAGTGGATTAACCCTCCACAAACAACAACTGGGAAACACAGAGACTGGATCACTACAGTAAGAAGACTTAAGGGAGAACCTGAAGGAGGCGAGCAGAAGGAGATAACAACTATAACCTGTGTCTTATCTATACCTCATATGGAGTGAGGTCAAATCAAGTGAGTGGTTCTATTATAAGTTTTACTAGTCCATCTATTGGTGTAAACAGGCTTCACTAGGAGTGCCTTTCTTGTGCGCTTCTCTATCCTTCACTATTGCAGAATCTTACTGGGATGATCCACTTGCTCAAGAGGACACTCTCATTTCCAGAAGAAGCAGCAGAGACCCTGCAGGCACTTGGGAACTGTTAGAAGACTGGTCATTAAGTGACTGTGTTACTGACTACCTATATAAACTTACAAGTAACATGCTGGACTAGCACTGTACCTTGGTGATACTGGTATTGTTTTATATATTGGAAACTGATTATTCTACCAATACACTATACTCAAACTGCACCTATATAATATACTGTATTATATATACGTATGTAATAATACCATCGTAATATAGCATACTGCACGTGTATCCAGGTACATTTCTTATTTGTCCCAGCTATACATCCCCAAGCGCAGATATTACCCTCTTTCTATATATATATATATATATATATATATATATATATATATATATATATATATATATATATATATATATATATATATATATATATATATATATATATATATATATATATATATATATATACACATATACATATATATATATATACATACACACACACATATATATATATATATATATATATATATATATATATATATATATATATATATATATATATATATACACACACAACACAGGTGGCTCTCGGTTTACGCCGGTTCAATTTGCGCCGTTTCAGAATAACAACCTTTTTTTTCAGTCATGTGCACTAATTAAAATAGCCAGTAGGTGGAGCTGTCCGCTTGTTTTGCAGCAAAGTAATGCAACTTAGCAGACTCAAATTGATCTGTGTACACAGAGCAGACCAGACCTATCGAGCAACAAGCTCTAGCAGCCACTTCCCTATTATCTTCATGTCCAGCTGCTTGAGATGAGGGTGCCTAACTGCCTATTAATCACTGCAGATTGAAATGCATAGAATAGGTGCAGACCCAATATTATCTAGCATGCTAACAATGCAGAGAACTGATTGCAGAAAAATGCAAGTAAAAAAACATTTTTGTTTATTAAATTTAGTTTGATGATGATGCAGTATGTTGTGTGATTATTTAATTAGGTGCTGTTAGCAAATGTTTTTGTTCATTAAACTAAGTTTGATGATGATACAATCTATATTATTATGTTTATAATGCTGTTTAGCATTTAAAGTCTTTATTTCAAAGCTTTAAAAATAATATATTAGGTGTTACTTATGACAATTTTGAGAGGGGCCTGGAACCTAACTCCCTCACTTCCCATTGACTTACATTATAAACTGGGTTTCGATTTACAGCCATTCCTCCGAACCCCGGCGTAAACTGAGGGCTACCTGTATATATATATATATATATATTTATTAGGGATGCACTGAAATGAAAATTCTGGACTGAAACAGATACCAAAAATTCAGGATGCCCCTGGCCGAAAACCGAAACCAAAATTTTTGTTTTATTTTTTAACTACAGTGTGTGTGTGTAGCTGAGAGAGCTTGTAGGCGGGAAAGCTCCAAAAATGGGCGTGGTCACTTGTACCGTAGGGAATGCTCTACAAAGGAGAGCGTGGCTATAAGCCAGACAATAATACTAGGTGGACATATGTTTTGTTTTTGGGTGTAGTTATCCGTGCAATGGGCGTGGCTGCACCTGATAGTCTCTCATCATATCTCCGCCTAGTTCCTGGTTCGGGTCTCACATTTTCGACGGCCCAAATTTTGATGCATCGCTAGTATTATTCTTTATTTAGTTCTGTGTATTTGAATAAGATTTAACCGGTTTTTGTTGTTGTTTTTTTTTACCGATTATCAAAATAAAAGTATAGTCCTAGAAAACTATTATTATATGCAAAACAGTAAGTCAAGTAATGAACTCAAACAGCAGCTCTAGGCTGGCATCAAATTTGAAATATGCTACACAATAATTTTACCGAATTCTATATATAGAATGGCTTCTGTTTGGCTCCTAGAACAACTACGGGCAAGTTACCCAGTTTAGCCCTGTTAAAAGGATTAGTTAGAACACCCACTAAAAGTGGGAAATATTCCTCTGCATATGAAGACTCTTTACACAAACAGTAGCAAGCTGGAGTAGGTATACGTCAGTATTCTCCTAAAACTTTGGGGCTTGGTTAGGAGTCTGAAAATATGTTATTTAAAAATAAGCAAAACCTATAAAAAAAATAAATTTAAAAGCTGTATAGGCTATATAAATGGATCATCTACAAAACATTTATGCAAAAAGAAAATAGAGTGTATAATGTCCCCTTAAGAGTGCATTGTGCCAGCAACTTCCTTTAAAGGCAAAGTTATAAAGTTATATCAGGATAATCAGGGTAATCTTGGCAGTTAGTTGGGGTGAAACACATAACGACCCTAATACATAATGCATATAAAAAGATTTATTCCATATAACAAATATCAAAAAGAAAATAATACAAAATAATGCTGAAAATGAAGCTAGTGGCCACTGTAACTAGTAATGTACTGTAATATTGCGGTCAGTCCATATGTACTCATATTAGTGCTTAAATACCATATAGCAAGAGTTGATATGAGGATAGTCACTGATCCACTAAAGACTGTAAGGGTCAAGAAGTCCTCCAGATTAACAGCTGTCTAATGTTGCATATAAGGGCATAGTAAAAGCAATAGGTTAATACCACTGCAGTGGTTACAGCACATATTAGTGTCCACAGGACAGAGGGGTAATTCAATGAGCGGGTTAGTAAGCAAGCAGACATGTAGTCAGGCAAGCAGGCAGCGTCTCACAGCCAAAGGGTAAACAGGTTAACAAAGTGCCCTATATAAGCATAACAGTCCTCGTCTAGAAAGTCCCAAAGAGCCCAGTGCTCTGTCCTGGGGGCTTCACAGAGGAAACTGTACAATCTCACCCACTCCCACTGCTCCCATCAAGCCACTTTCAGATCACTGCCCGACTCTCCAAAGCACCTCCAGTACCTCAGTCTCACTTCCGGCACTTGTTCTGGAAAAGATTCATTTGAATACCCCTCTTATCTGTATGTCCGTGGTCCTAACTTCATAGCTCAAACTCAACTGGCCATGTCGAGTGAGGGATGTGGAAAAGAAACGCTACACGTGTTTCGCCGCTTAGTTAGTTTCAATGCGGCTTCTTCATGGCTTTACTGTGCTATATATCTCTCAATGAGACAAACAAAACTTGCACTCTCTGGTCTTTTAAAAAAAATCCTTCACTGTAAAGTAGTGACGTTTCGGGGACAAAGTATCCCTTTCCTCAGACATCTGAGGAAGGGGATACTTTGTCCCCGAAATGTCACTACTTTACAGTAAAGGATTTTTTTGAAAGACCAGAGAGTGCAAGTTTTTGTTTGTCTCATCCGTATACATACTAGTACCCTGGCAGCTGCTGGACTGAGTGAGAGTGCACTTGACACGTGAATTAGTCACCCATCTTATAACACTCCATATATTATACTATATTATACTATATTTATATATGTAAGATCTTCCTCTTTTTTTTTCTTTTCTTGTTTTAGTGATTTATATTATCAGTTTAGTATTTATATGCACTGCTGAATTTATCACCTACTATTCATTATTTGTATAACGCTAACAAGACTGTTACTTACATTTGAGTGTTTTTTGAATGTTTGAATATAAATATATGTATTTTTTAGCCATATATATACGGTATTTTCGCATTGTAATTCAATGATTTTGCATTGTAATTATGTTTTTATGTATGTATATTCAATAGTTACTTTGTCTATGAATTTATATTAGATGAATCTTAGGGACACATATAATCAAATCTTCCGCTGTATAATATCCCTTTAATTGTTATACTCGATCCTATTGGCTGTTAGCTGTTTAAATACAATGTGTACAACATGCTGTTAATTAGAGCTTGATAAAGGCCTGGAAGGGGCTGAAACGCGTTGCTCTATTTTTCTGTATATTTTAATAAATTTGTTCTTTTTTATCTGCTCCTGTTGTCGGTGTCTATAAGTCACTTGAGTCTCTCTTGGCTACTACTTTCAGCATTTCTAAGCTTCTGTAGTATGCTATCTCTGTAGACTGTTTTAGTGATCTTAGCACCTTAACATCCGGTTCCTCCCTGTTTGTGGCACCAGTGGCCACCTGGTGTTATCGCATCTGCGGTCAGCATGAGGATCTCTCTGGCTCGGACTGTGGGAGTTCACATTAGATTATGGACCACAGTGACGTCATCAGTGAACTCTGAGAGAAGCTGCAGTGGTGAGGAGTGTTCATACGGTCATAACGGATATCCACACTTTAAGAGCCATTTATGCTCTCATTGCCTAAAAGATCATCAATCCTGTGAGTAGCTCTGTGTGTACGGGTCTTGGCTATCCTGTCCGTACTTACTTCACCAAGAATATTTCCTTGTCCTTTACATATTTTCCATTTCCAGGATCCAATCTTGGAGAACAGCTCTGGTTTGCACACAGCCTTTCTGACATGGACTGTGTTTTGTATCAAATAATATATATTTTATAGTTACTTTTTATATATTCTGTTTTTTTGTGATATCTAAAGTAACAACTTGTGCTTTTTATACATACCGTGTCTAATTTCACATCTATATGGTCACATTATTAAATCCTTTTAAACATATTGATTTTTTGACAGTTTGAAATTAACTTGTATTTAGCTGCTTTTTAAAACTACACATTTATATAATATTTCTACTTAGTCTTTTAGGGGTGCGGTAGTTTTTGTGTGTGTGTATATATATATATATATATATATATATATATATATATATATATATATATATATATATATATATATATATATATATATATATATATATATTGTTTTATATATACATTCTTTTTTTCTACCGAAGATTTGAAAGTGCCTATTCCTCAGCAGGGGTGGAGAGCTGCAAAGAGGTAGCAACCCCTGCATATCAGGTCTCATGCTTTGGAGGCTTGTAAGGATTTTTGTCAGCTCTCCACTTCTCTAATTTAGTGATAACAGTGAGTGCACATAGCAAAGACCATGTGACCTGACAGGGTTGAATGACTTCAGGGCTTATAGGCATTATTAAAATGGAGGGATATTTTTGGTGGCAATATGTGTCTTCCGTTATAATGGAAATCTAAAACCTTTATAGAAATGCATTGTGGTCAAAGTCTACATTTAGACCATTAGGAGTAAGATATTTCATATTGTAGATCCACTTATCTTCTGTTTGTAACAGTTTGATGTTAAATTCACCACCTCGCCAGTCCTTTAGTACTTTGCAAATGCCTACATATTTCAAGTGTCTAGGGTTGCTGTTATGGAATTTTCTGAAATGTATTGGTACAGAATGATCTGATTCTGGATTATTTATGGCATAGATGTGTTCTCTGATGCGGTCTCTCAGTTGACGAGAGGTCTCTCCAATGTATTGTTTATGGCAACTACATTCTAGTAGATAAATGACTCCACTGTCACTACATCTAATGATATCTTCAATTTCAAATTTCTTGCCACTAATAGCAGATTGTACTAATTTAGATTTACAGGCTACACATTTAGGGCAAGGAAAGAAACCTTTAAATTTTTTGCCTTCTAGATCAATCTGGCCTTTGTTTCCATTATTAATCTGCCTATTTGTGTCTGTGGAAGCTAGCCTGTTTTTTTAAATTTGACTATTTTTTTATATAAAAATTGTGGTTTGTTTGGCGGAATAGGTCCTAAAATAGGATCCATTAGTATTATATTCCAATTTTTCCTTATGATATTTTAAACAAGTTTGAAATTATGGTTAGAATATTATCCATTTGCAAGAGCACTAGATGGCAGCACTATTTCCAAATGCCTACCTAGGTATCTCTTCAAGGCAGAATATCATGGGAACGAAGTAAAAGTTAAAAATAGAAGTAAATTGGAAACTGTTTTACAAATGCTATGCTCTGTCTGAATCGCAAAATAGATTTTTTGGGGGTTTCATATCCCTTTAAGTACAGGCTATTGACAAGTTTTGTAAACACGTCAAGCATAAGAAATTACACTCCCAGTGGGGAGTTGGAGAGGTAAAATTCTAAAATCTTTGTTGACAATTGCTCTTTCTTAATACTGTATAGAGACAGAGATAAGAAAGCACAGTATTTGAGTGATAAGCTAAGGATGTCTGGTTTCTCTGCAAACTAAACTTATTCTGTCTTTCTCACATCTCTTCCTGGATGTCCTCTCACTACCTCAAGCTAAATCTCTCCAAAACTGAGGTCCTTATTTCCCCCCCCTTCTTCCAAAATCTCTTCCTTTTATCTCTCTATAACTGTCAACAACTTCCTGATGTATGACTTCTTCCTGATCCTGCTGTTCTCCTTGTTCCTGATTCCGGCTCGTCTGAATACTCGCTTTGGCTCCTGACTCCGGCTCATCTGACTATTGGCTTTGGCTCCTGACTCGGCTCGTCTGACTACCAGCTCTGCCTTAGACTCCTGGCTTGATGTTTGACTTGTGGACTTTTTATTATTTTTTGTTATTAATAAAGGTGTGATTATTTTTGCACTAATCCACCTTTACCTACCATCATTTCCAGGATGGATGAACAGGATCACCGCTTGGATCAATTTGCACTAGCCCTGCAAATCCTGCTGACTCGCACTGCACATTTGGACCAGAGTGTCCCACAAGTTATGGCTGCTCCTGTTTCCGCTGCTGCACCTAGTCCTACCAGGAGCATGTCCAGTTCTGCACCTCTACCTCAGCGATATGGAGGCGATCCTATTCAGTGCAGATGGTTTTTGAACCAGGTGGGCATTTACTTTAAGATGTTACCTCAGGCGTTTCCCTCTGACAGAGCTAAGGTGGGATTTCTCATCTCGTTACTCTCTGACACAGCTCTTGCCTGGGCTAATCCCTTGTGAGACTAATAAACCTGTGATTTCAAATTACCCTGAATTTGTGGCCTCCTTTTGAAGGGTATTTGATGTTCCGGCTCACTCCTCCTCTGCTGCTAAACGACTCATGTCTATTCAGCAAGGTACGAGATCTTTTACTCAGTATGCCATTGAGTTCCGTACGCTTGCCGCAGAGGTAGGTTGGAACAATGAAGCCCTTGTTGCCGCCTTCTTTCATGGGCTCTCTGATGCGATTAAAGACTAAGTTGCTGCCAGAGATTTTTTTTTAATCCTAATTGGCATCAGACTAAGTGAGAGGCCCTTTTTCAAGGAGCGCTTGCGGAAGCCTCCGGTTACGTTGTCTCCTACGTGTTCGTTCCCACCAATGCCTCCCTCTCCTTCCATGCCTCCTGGTCCCGAATCACCAGGTACTGCTGAGGCGATGCAGTTGGGATTCATGCATCTCTCTGCGGCGGAGAGGGCCATTAGGAGGAGGGAGGGGCTCTGCCTCTATTGTGGGTTACAGGGCCACCTTTTTAAAGTCTTGTCCTACATGGCCGGGAAACACTCGCACCTAAGGTCCTGTCGTGGGCAGACCTTGGGGGGTTTATCCTCGTCCCCAGAACCGCTAAAGGAGAAACCTTTTGGTTACGGTTGTCCTTTCCTGGGTGGGCTCCTCCATAGTCACCCAGGCTCTTGTTGACTCCGGTGCTGTGGGCTATTTCAGTGACAATGCTTTTGTATCAAAGCACTCCATTCCTGTATTGCCTCGGTCCGTTCTGTTTGCTATTGAGGCCATTGATGGCAGGCCCCTTCAGTCCGAACACGTTACTTATGAAACCACTCCATTATCCATGGCTGTTGTGGCTCTTCATTTTGAAACCCTCCAGTTCCAGGTGATAAACTCTCCGCATTTTCCGGTTGTTCTAGGTTATCCCTGGCTCCAAAAGCACAATCCCAGTCTTGACTGGCGCAGGTCCGAAATTTTGTCATGGTCTCCGCAATGTATTTCCACTTGTCTTTGGAAACCAGTCAAAGTCTTAAACACTTCTTCGGTATCTCAATTGCCAGAGGAGTACCGAGAGTTCCTAGACGTTTTTGACAAGGTACGTGCCGGTACGTTGCCTCCTCAACGGTATTACGATTGTGCCATAGACCTGAAACCCAGAGCTATTCCTCCTCTGGGTCGGGTTTACCCTCTGTCATTTGCAGAGAATTGTGCTTTGGAGGAGTATGTTGCCGATGCTCTGTCGCAGGGAATCATCCGCAAATCCTGCTCTCCTGCAGGGGCTGATTTCTTTGTGAAGAAAAAGGGTGGCGAGTTTAGACCATGCATCGATTATATGGGTCTTAATCGTCTTACCATTAAGAATGCTTACCCTATTCCGCTCATTACGGAACTCTTTGACCACCTCAAGGGAGCTACGGTCTTTTCTAAACTTGATTTGAGAGGAGCATACAATCTCGTTAGGATTAAGGAGGGCCACGAATGTAAAACAGCATTTAACACCAGGAGCGGGCATTATAAGTATCTTTGTAATGCCCTTTGGCTTATGTAATGCTCCAGCTGTTTTCCAGGAAGTTATTAATGATGTCCTACGAGATATGTTGCAACAGTGTGTTGTGGTGTACTTAGATGGTATCCTCATACACACACCTACTCTTGAGGCTCATCAATCCGATGTTACACGGGTACTTCAGAGATTACGTGAGAACGGCCTGCTTTGTAAACTCGAGAAATGTGAGTTCCATCAGACTCAAGTAACCTTTCTAGGTTATGTAATCTCTGTTGCAGGGTTTTCCATGGATCCTGACAAGTTGTCTGCAGTCCTGCAGTGGCCTCGCCCAGTTGGTCTTCGCTCTATTCAACGTTTTTTGGGCTTTGCCAATTACTATAGGAAGTTTATTAAAAACGTTTCTTCCTTGGTCAATGACATGACCCGTAAGGAGAATGATCCACTCCATTGGTCACCTACTGCCAATAAGGCTTTTGAGAGTCTTAAGACTGCCTTTGCTGATGATCCAGTTCTGGCTCATCCTAACCCTGTCCTGTCTTTCATTTTTTGAGGTCGATGCGTCTGAGACTGGAGTAGGTGCCCTCTTGTCTCAACGTCCTACACTTGACGGTTCCTTGCATCCGTGCGGTTTCTTCTCTAAGAAATTGTCTCTGGCAGAGTGCAATTATGAAATTGGCGACAGGGAATTACTGGCCATAATTTTGGCACTCAAGGAATGGAGGCACCTTCTTGAGGGTACTAGGGACCAGTGCTCATTCCTGCTGACCACAAGAATTTGACTTATCTATCCAAAGCAAAACGTTTGTCGCCCTGACAGGCCAGATCCTACCTGCCTGGTAGTAAGAATGTTAGGGCTGATGCCCTCTCTCAACAACTTTCGCCTCTGTCCAAGGAGGAGTCTGTACCTATTCCAGTTATACCTTCTGACCATATTTTGGCTACCATACGTACTAATCTGACTTCTCCCTTGGGGGAGGACATTCCGGTTGCACAAACCAATGCATCTCCTGAGAAACCTAGTGGTAAGTGTTTTGTTCCTGAGTATCTTCAAACTAAACTATTGCACACTTACCACTATCCTAAAGCCACAGGTCACCCGGGCAAGAATCAAATGATTTGTTCTGTCACTCGACAATTCTGGTGGCCAGGACTTCATCCTGATGTTGCTGCGTATGTTGCCTCCTGCTCAGTCTGTGCACAGAATAAGACTCCTCAATGTCTTCCTGTGGGTCTTCTTCAACCTATTGCTAATGGTGAGCATCCTTGGACACATCTTTCCATGGACTTCATTGTCGATCTCCCTGTTTCCAATGGCAATACTGTTATCCTAATAGTGGTTGACCATTTTTCTAAAATGTCACATTGCATTCCCTTGAAGAAGCTGCCTACTGCTCAGGAACTTGATTAAATTTTTGCGTTTACATGGGTTACCCAAGGAGATAGTGTCGGACCGGGGTAGCCAGTTTTGCCTTCAGATTTTAGTGTTCCTTTTGTGCTCAAATGGGGACCCAGCTTTCATTCTCCTTGACATATGTCATATATTTTCCATCAGACCTGGTATCAATCATTGGGTTTCATATCCTACACTGTCTGTTACTGTTCCTTTAAGGAACGTTATTGCTCACCCTATATATGGACTTCAGCCCATGAGAGGTTGCTTGGTATTTCCTGCCTATCCTAGCATCCTGTTTGTGGTCTCCTACTGCAAACCTTCCTGTGGACACTCTTGCTTGCTATTTTCCTGTGCTGCAAGCTAAACCGGTCTTTCTCTGCAAGATTCGTCTGGGACTACTTTTCTTCTTTCTTGCTGGATCTACGAATCCCTTCGCGGTGATGTCACAGGCCACCGCAACTCGAATGTTTCCCTGCAGCTCCGGTCAGCTCTATGCAGGATTCCCTTAGCGGACAGGACGCTCTCTTTGTGCCCCAATTTCACTCCTCAGAGTACAGGTACCTCTCCTCACTAAATCTACTTATATGTATATGAATTTAGTTCCGGTGTAAACCTTTGCTTACCCTTACTCTCTGCAACATTATTAAAACTATCCTATGCACTACAATACTGGGTAAATCTACAAACCAATAGTACCTATGTAAATGCAGTATTTTCTCTCTGTCTGCTGACCAAAATTAGTAATTCCAAGTTTTACTGTCATTCACAAGTTAACACCTGCATATATTTATCTCTACAACTACTTGCAATAATGCACTTATGCACTATACGTTTATACATGTGTAAACCCTGGTCTTATAAACTGTTGATACTTCTGCTGCACCTATTTAGTGAGAGTTACGAGGCAGCTATAGATTTATCTTGTTTAAGAGATCTGTAACTAACTGCTAAGTGCTTTATAGGTATCCACATTACTATTGTCTAGTAATTTATGTGGTTCCCTATGATTCATTGTGCAACACATCACCATTTATCTTACCAATATCAGCAGCTGAGGCTCATTATTATTTTTACATTGCAGGCTTCCAAGTGCTGCCTGACAGCATATCACCCTCAATCCAATGGGGCTGCAGAACGGTCTAATCAAGCTGTGGAACAGTTCCTCCGTTGCTATGTCTCAGATCACCACAATAATTAGTCTGAACTGTTACCTTGGGCAGTGCTCACTCATAATAGTGCTATTAATGCTTCCTCCCAGTTATCCCCGTTCATGGCGAATTATGGGTTCCAACCATCCTTGTTGCCCGATTCATTCATGTCTCAAGGTATTCCGGCTTTGGAGGAGCATCTCCAGCAACTCCGTTCCACGTGGGTGCAGATTCAGGATTGCCTTCATCGTTCTATGCAGCTCCAGAAGTTCCAGGCTGATCGTAGGCATCTGCCTGCGCCTTCCTACCAGGTTGGTGAGAGGGTTTGGCTGTCCTCCCACAACTTGAAACTTCGGGTGCCTTCCAATAAACTGGCTCCCCGTTATGTTGGTCCTTTTCGAGTACTCCAATGTTTTTCATGTCTCCCTCTTGAAACCATTGGTTTGTAATCGGTTTACCACTGTGTTCCCTCGTCCTATCTCTGTTGACAACCATGAAGAATATGAGGTCAGCAGCATTACTGATTCTCGTATGTCCAGGGGTCGCGTATAGTATTTGGTTCACTGGAGAGGCTACAGTCCGGAGGAGCGTTCATGGGTTCCCCACCTCTGATGTTCATGCTCCCGCTCTTCTCCGTGCCTTCCATGCCTGTTTCCCCAATAAGCCTTTTGTCCTCCTGCGGGGTAGGGGTCATTGAGGGGAGGGTACTGTCAGGGTTTTTTCCCTGCTTTGTTTGCCATGTGCTGCTGGCAGACAGTTTACTCACCTCTTACTGAATCTGGTGCAGTGTGTCTGATGCTGCTCATTTCCTGCATGCCCTCTTATGGTCGGACTGGTGTACATCATCCGTGTGTGATGTCATCACTTATTATTTAAAGGGCCTCTGTTCAGTATGCTTGCCCTTGCTTTTTCTCAGACCTGTTTGTGAGTTCCTGTGTATTACCTGGCTGTCTGACGTCCCTCCTGGTTCCTGATCTCTGGCTTGTTCCTGACCCTGCTGTTCTCCTCCTTGTTCCTGATTCCGGCTCGTCTGACTATTTGCTTTGGCTCCTGACTCGGCTCGTCTGACTACCAGCTCTAGCTTAGACTCCTGGCTTGATGTTTGACTTATTATTATTTTTTGTTATTAATAAAGGTGTGATTATTTTTGCACTTCTCGTCTCAGTCTGATTCCTGGCACCCTGGCATTCCATCATTACCCCTACCCTGCATGCCCAATGTCTTGGGGTCACAATTGACTCGGATCTTTCTTTCACTTCTCACCTACAGTCGTTGGCTAAATCCTGCCGCTTCCACCTTTTAAAAAAAACTCTCTTTCCTTACACAAGACACAACGAAGATTTGAATCCACTCTCTCATCCTTTCCCGCCTCGATTACTACAACTCTGTCCTCTCTGGTCTCCCCAGCTGCCGCCTAGCTCCTTTACAATCCATAATGAATGCCTCTGCCAGGCTCATCTTCCTTAGACATTGCTCTTCATCTGCTGCACCTCTGTGCCAATCCCTTTACTGGCTTCCTCTTGCCTCCAGGATTAAACACAAAATTCTCACTCTGACATACAAAGCCCTCAACTGCACTGCACCCCCCTATATCTCAGAACTTCTCTTCAGATACTCTCCCTCCCGTCCCCTTCGCTCTGCTCATGACCTCCTACTGTCCTCCTCTCTTACTACCTCCTCACACTCCAATTTACAGGACTTCTCCAGACTGGCTCCCATATTGTGGAACTCTCTGCCTCGCTCCACAAGACTCTCCCCTAGTTTTGAAAACTTCAAGCGCTCCCTAAAGACTCTACTGTTCAGGGATGCATACAACCTACACTAACCTTTATTTATACCAGTTCCTCTCCTCCACTGCTATCCCCTTGAATCCACTTAGCATGTAAGCCTAAGAGCCATGCTGTTTGTAGATCACCTTCTTTAGAGCTGACTACTACAGTGCGACTCTTGGCAGGGCCCTCTACCCGTCTGATCCCTATAAATGTTTCCTTGTATTCTGCCTATGTTTATAGCGCTGCAGAATCTGTTGGCGCTCTACAAAAAAACAATAATAATAATAATTGTGATGGGTTGTGGTTTCAAAGAACCAATCCAGCTATTTAATTTACAAAATAAACATAAAAGAGCATTTTATCATACATTTTATACCAATTTTACAGCATACTGTCCTTTTAAGCTTGGATCATAGACTTATTTCACACATTGTAGCTGTCAGGTCTTTCTACATTAGATTACACCTAACAAAGGCATTGCCTAGCAACCTAGACAATTAGTATAAATTACTTTTAGAGGCACTTGATAGCAAATGAAAGCATAATGAAATCAGACGCACTCTCCTGCTACCAAATGAATGAGTGACAAGGGCACTACTGTGTGCCTGTGAGGTGCAGAGAGAGAAGAAATGCTTGCACATTACTTGATATCATTTCTAACTTGATTCTCATGCTTAAATGTACTGATTTCTTAATTAGGCTGTATTCTTATTGATTTTACAGCTACAGAAGAAAGAACATCATTCATATCATTCATATCCTTTTACAGCTTAACAAAGTGCTATTAAACATCACATGTGTCATACTAGTTATTGTGTTGCCAAGCATGAGTGCAGCAAACTTACCATATAAACAATAATATTAGATTTTGTAATGCTTTAGATCCCCTAAAGGCAGTTGTTTAATAATTATGGCAGTTGCTAGTGTTGTGCAGTGAGTTACAAATTGCTCCTGGCTTGGTTTACACTTGGGGAGCTGCCATTCTAGTTCCTACTTTTCCCAATAGAAGGTTATTTTGGATGAGTTGTATGAATTACTTCAGTATTTGGCAGCCAATAAAGACAGGTTGTAGCTTCAAGTTTTGTTTCATAAATATGTTGAATTTATTAGAAATCACCCACTTTTCTCTATTAACAACTTGTGTCATTGTTCTGGTTCCTTGTTCATTTTTGTTCACATTTCTCTTCCCCCTTTAATTAAAGGGAGAGTATACACCAGAATTTTTGTTGTTTAAAAAGATCGATAATCCCTTTATTACCCATTCCCCAGTTTTGCATAAAAAGACAGTTATATTTATATACTTTTTACCTCTGTGATTATCTTGTATCTATGCCTCTGCAAACTGCCCCCTTATTTCAGTTGTTTTGATAGACTCGCACTTTAACCAATCAGTGCTGACTCCTAGGTAACTTCACGTGCGTGAGCTCAATGTTATCTATATGACACACATGAACTAACGCCCTCTACTGGTGAAAAACTGTCAAAATTCATTCAGATTAGAGGCAGCCTTCAAGGTCTAAGAAACTAGCATATAAGCCTACCTAGGTTTAGCTTTCAACTAAGAATACCAAGAGAACAAAGCAAAATTGGTGATCAAAGTAAATTGGAAAGTTATTTAAAATTACATGCCCTATTTGAATCATGAAAGTTTATTTCGGACTTGACTGTCCCTTTAAAGTTTTACTTCTAAACAATGACATCATACATCTTTTTTTTTTTTTTTTAAAGATTTCTTTAACCCCTTAAGGACCAATGACGACGTACAGGGTACGTCCTACAAAAAAAGGTCCTTAACGACCAAGGATGTACCCTGTACGTCGTTGGTGTTTGATAGCGTTGGAAGCTATCCTGATCACTTCCAGCCGCTTTCATGTTATTGCAATGATGCCTCGATATCAAGGCATCCTGCAATAACATTTCTTAGCCACCCGATGCAGAGAGAGCCACTCTGTGGCCCTCTCTGCATCGGCCATCGATGGCCGCGATGATCGTTGGTGGATGGGAGGCGAGTTGGCGGCCATTGATGGTAGGCTGCAAGTCGGAAGGGGCAGAATCTTTACCAGGGGCGCACACGAGGGCGAGAGCGGGTGGGAAGCTACACTATGGAACCAAAAAATTATTTCATAGGGCGGGGGAAAGGACAGGGGAGGGTAGGAATTTTTGCCTAAGGGATCTGGGAGTGGGTGGGTGGGGGGTTGGATATTGAGGGGGGGCAGCTACATTTTTTTTAAATTTATATCAATAAATACAATGTTTATGGCAAACTGGGTACTGGAAGACAGCTGCCAGTACCCAAGATGCCACACAATAAGATAGAGGAGGAGGGTTAAAGAGCTGTTTTTTGGGGGGATCAGGGAGGTTGGGGGCTATGAGGGGATCCTACACAGCAGAATTAGGTTTTGTTTTTTTAATAAACCAAAAAAAACAACTTATTTTAGTACTGGCAGACTTTCTGCCAGTACTTAAGATGGCAGGGACAATTGTGGGGTGCGGGAGGGAAGAGAGCTGTTTGGGAGGGATCAGGGGGTGTGATGTGTCAGGTGGGAGGCTGATCTCTACACTAAATCTAAAATTAACCATGCAAGCTCCCTATAAGCTACCTTACTAACCCCTTCACTGCTAAACATAATACAAGTGTGATGCGCAGCGGCATTTAGTGGCCTTCTAATTACCAAAAAGCAACGCCAAAGCCATATATGTCTATTTCTGAACAAAGGGGATCCTAGAGAAGCATTTACAACCATTTGTGCCATAATTGCACAAGCTGTTTGTAAATAATTTCAGTGAGAAACCTAAAACTTGTGAAAAAGTGAACAATTTTTTTTTATTTGATTGCATTTGGCAGTGAAATGGTGGAGTGAAATATACCAAAATGGGCCTAGATCAATACTTTGGGTTGTCTACTACACTAAAGCTAAAATTAACTCTACAAGCCCCCTACATGCTCCCTATTTAACCCCTTCACTGCTGGGCATAATACACGAGTGTTGAGCAGTGGCATTTAGCAGCCTTCTAATTACCAAAAAGCAACGCCAAAGCCATATAAGTCTGCTATTTCTGAACAAAGGGGATCCCAAAAAAGCATTTACAACCATTTGTGCCATAATTGCACAAGCTGTTTGTAAATAATTTCAGTGAGAAACCTAAAGTTTGTGAAAAAGTGAACAATTTTTTTTATTTGATCACATTTGGCGGTGAAATGGTGGCATGAAATATTCCAAAATGGGCCTAGATCAATACTTTGGGTTATCTTCTAAAAAAAATATATACATGTCAAGGGATATTCAGGGATTCCTGACAGATATCAGTGTTACAATGTAACTATCGCTAATTTTGAATAAAGAGATTTGGAAATAGCAAAGTGCTACTTGTATTTATTGCCCTATAACTTGCAAAAAAAGCAAAAAAAACATGTAAACATTGGTTATTTCTAAACTCAGGACAAAATTTAGAAACTATTTATCATGGGTGTTTTTTGGTGGTTGTAGATGTGTAACAGATTTTGGAAGTCAAAGTTAGAAAAAGTGTGTGTTTTTCCATTTTTTCCTCATATTTTATATATTTTTTTTTATAGTAAATTTTATAAGATATGATGAAAATAATGGTATCTTTAGAAAGTCCATTTAATGGCGAGAAAAACGGTATTTAATATGTGTGGGTACAGTAAATGAGTAAGAGGAAAATTACAGCTAAACACAAACATCGCAGAAATCTAAAAATAGCCCTGGTCCCAAACGGTCAGAAAATGGAAAAGTGCTGTGGTCCTTAAGGGGTTAAACAACATTTCAGCCCTTGAGTGTTTGTCTCTAAAAATCACCTATGCCGAAGCTTACACTAGCTATCATTCATGAACCAGAACATAACAGTTGGTTAACAAAAATCTAATTATAGTGTTTTTCAGCACTTTAGTTTCTCCCCTTTATGGAAGACGTATTGGGCCCCTGTAGTATGTATGATATGCTGAATGTGAATCTTAATCCTAGAAGATCAACAGTGCTGTTTATTGGATAGGTGCACTTTTGCATATAGTCTTTGAACGAACATACATTCTACAATTTTCGTATGTGTATAAAATCCTTAAAGGGACAGTTAACCACAACATTTTCTCTCATGACATGGATAGAACATACAATTATAAACAACTTTCCAAATGTGCTTCATTCTCTTGTTATCCTTTGCTGCAGGAGCATCAATGCACTACTGGCAGCTAGATGAACACATCAAGTCAGCCAGTGACAATAGATAAATGTGTGCAGGCACCATTCTGCTTCTAGCGTCTAATAGAGATAGGATATGCGCATATTATTTTTCAACAATGGATACTAAAAGAACAAAGCACATTTGAAAATAGAAGTGAATTTAAAATTGTCTTAAAATTGACATGCTCTATCTCAATCATGCAAGTTTAATTATGACTTTCCTATCTTTTTAATCCTAAATTTAGTCTCTTGAACTTTGTGGTTCAAAACAACACAGAAAATTTTAGTTTATACTTCCATGAGTTAAATAGCTCTGGTGTAAAGGTTTTGTCTGAAAATGATTGCATATTATGTCTACGAGTATGGCTATAAGCTCAAATACGTTAGTAAATGCAAATCATGCACTCCTAACGTGTACAACTCCAAACTTTATTGCAAAATCTTTAAACATAAAAAATACAAATTGAATGGTGCCAATGTGATTTCACCCTAAAAGCGCTTCATGCTGTACTCATGTTTTTAACCTATATATGTGTTTTAAGAAGCAACAAATAAGTTATTTTATTAATCAAGATGTCTGCTTACATGTGGAACTGCTTCTGCTCTGGTTTAAGAATGTATTTAAGGGGTATGAAACCCAAAAATGTTATTTTATGATGT
This sequence comes from Bombina bombina, assembly GCF_027579735.1. Lineage (NCBI taxonomy): Eukaryota > Metazoa > Chordata > Amphibia > Anura > Bombinatoridae > Bombina > Bombina bombina. The sequence goes on along the minus strand of NC_069500.1, from coordinate 1,148,137,267 downwards.
GTGAGCTACAAAGGCACAAGAAATTTGGTCAGAATTGATGGTAAGATGAATGCAGTATGTTATCAAACAGAACGCCTCATTTTCCACTTCTTGATTAGAGTTTGAACACTGCTGATTTGCTTTCTCAATTCCTTGGATATCTTTTTGTATCCATTTCCTGTTGTATACAGTTCACCTACCTTTTTCCCACAGATCCTTTGACAATTCTTTTTCTTTCCCCGTGACTCAGAATCCAGAAACGTCAGTGCAGCACTGGATGAAAGATGCAAGGGTCTGTCAGGAGTCCAGAAACTCATTGACCTTTTATACACACACACACACTAATTACAAGCAAACATATCACAGGTGAGGATGGTTACCGTTAATAGCCATTCAAACCCCTTTATGTCAAGTTGTGTTCATGTTATCAGGCCAAAATCACCAGGGTATGTAAACTTTTAATCAGGGTCATTTGGGTAGTTTCTGTTGTCATTATGATTTAAAAAGAGTAAACACAGTTGATTGATAATAAATGGCTTCAGCCAAACACTAACCATGAGTGAAAGAAAAGTTTTTGTGTTATCATTCATATTCTCTAAAAATCATAAATTCTGCCAGGGAATGTAAACTTATGAGGACAACTGAATGTATATGTGTATGTATATATTTATATATATATATATATGTATATATTTTTATATATATATATATATATATATATATATATATATATATATATATATATATATATATATATATATATATATATATAAATCACCTTAAAGGGACATCATACTTGTATGCTAAATCACTTGAAACTGATGCAGTACAGCAGCCAATCACCATCAACAGTGCTGAGGTCATGAACTCTTTTACTGTGATCTCATGAGATTTGACTTAACTCTCATGAAATTTCATTGTAAACTTCCTTACACTGAATAGGGAAATAAGATGAGTGTGCACGTAAGCTCACTCCCTTAGCTGTCCCGGGACAGACATACTGATTTGCTGCTTAGAAGTCCTTTACAATGGGATGTGGCTACTGAGAAACTTTTGAGGTAAAATATATTTTGTTTTTACATAGAGATGTTCAGGTGATATCTAGTCAGCTTTTTACAGCTATGCTGCATCACTTTCAAGTGTTTAAACATTTGGGTATTATGGCCCTTTAACATAAAAAATATATACACACATAATAATAACAACCTAATAAAAGTTGATTTTTTTATTCACAGCTGCAGGGTCTACAAAGATTCACCTGTATGTATCAAATATAAGGTGTGGCTGGTGGCTGCCAGCAAAACGTGTGGGACATAGCAATGTGTCTTTGAGATTCCGAACCAGGGCGCCAGAGCCTAATTTTAAGGCGCAAGTGGCTCCCTGGCACCTGGGTTTGTCGAACCTTGCATTAGCAACTTTTTTGCTACAATTGTTTTCCACCCATCACTAACCTTTTCATGGAGGCGCTAATAAGGACTTTTACTGGAGCAGACACTGAAAGCGACTGTCATTTTGTTAGCAAAGGTTCCATTGTTTTGCAGTTTCTTGTCTGATAACTTCTGCTGAGGACAGTTAGGGACTGATACAGTATTTGAGAGGTTTAAGATTGTAAAGTGTACCGTGTGTGTTAAATCCTCAAAACTTACAGAGTTAAATTACAGACGCTATGTGGTGGTGATGGACTTAGACTACCTTTTACACCTTATTGTATATATAAACAGTGTGAGTGTGTATGTATGTTTATTGTTTATATGTGTGTTTTTATATATGTATGTATGTATGTGTGTATTTTTTATATACACGAATATAAATAATATGCTCAGTGATACAAATACATATATATATATATATATATATATATATATTAATGTATTTGTATCACTGAGCATATTATTTGTATTCACCTAGATTACGAGTTTTGCGTTACGGTTTTAACGCTGCAAAAATGGCCATTTCAGCTTGAAAACAATAACGCAACCATTACGAGTCTTGTCGGTATAGCTGTACCGCAAGCACAGCTTGCAGTACATCAAGCTCACACTCCAAAAAATTAAGTTTTTCTTTAGGATTTCCATAACGCCGGTATTAAAAGTTGTGCAGTGAGTCTAAAATGCTTGCGTTACAGCCTATACTGACACGAGCCATTCCACAATCTGAAAGCATTAGTTATGAGTTTTGCACCACAAAAATGTTTCACAAAACTCATAACTAAACTGTTACAAAGTACACTAACACCCATAAACTACCTATTAACCCCTAAACCGCCACCCTCCCGCATCGCAAACACTATTTAAAATTTATTAACCCCTAATCTGCCACCCGCCCACATCCCGGCCACTATAATAAAGTTATTAACACCTATTCCGCCGCTCCCCGACACCACTATAATAAAGTTATTAACCTCTATTTCGCTGCTCCACGACACCACCACCACTAATAAATTATTAACCCCTAAACCTCTGGCCTCCCACATCACCGCCACTTAAAAATAACAAAACTTAACATAACTATTATACTACAATTAAAATAACTACTAATTAAAAAAACTAAATTACACATTAAAAAAACCTAAGTCTAAAATTACAAAATATAAAAAATACTAAATTACAAAATATAACAAATACTAAATTTCGAAAAATAACAAACTAAATTATCCAAAATAAAAACAATTACACCTAATCTAATAGCCCTATAAAAATAAAAAAGCCCCCCCCCCCCCCAAAATAAAAAGCCTAGCCTACAATAAATTATCAATAGCCCTTAAAAGGGTCTTTTGTAGGGCATTGCCCTAAAGAAATCAGCTCTTTTACCTGTAAAAAAAAAAATACAAAGACCCCCCAACAGTAAAACCCACCACCCAACCAACCCCCCAAAATAAAACCTAACAAAAACCTAAGCTACCCATTGCCCTGAAAAGGGCATTGCCCTTAAAAGGGCATTCAGCTCTTTTACATTGCCCTGAAAAGGGCATTCAGCTTTTACATAAAGCCCAAACCTTAATCTAAAAAGAAAACACCCAATAAGATTTAAAAAAAAAACAACTAACACTAACCCCCGAAGATCCACTTACAGTTTCTGAAGTCCGGACATCCAGGCGGCGAGGTCTTTATCCATCCAGACGGCATCTTCTACCTTCATCCAGGTGGCGTCTTCTATCTTCATACCGGCGGCGTGGAGCGGGTACCTCCTTGAAGACATCCGGCGCGGAGCATCCTCTTCATACGGTCATTGCCGTACACTGAATTTTCAATGCAAGGGAGCCGTTTCAACATGGCGTCCCTTACATTCCTATTGGCTGATTTGATTTTTGAAATTCAAATCAGCCAATAGGATAAGAGCTAATGAAATTCTATTGGCTATTCAAATCAGCCAATAGAATTTCAGTAGCTCTCATCCTATTGGCTGATTTGAATTTCAAAAATCAAATCAGCCAATAGGAATGCAAGGGACGCCATTTTGAAAAGGCTCCCTTGCATTGAAGATCCAGTGTACGGCGGTGACCGTATGAAGAGGACGCTCCGTGCCGGATGTCTTCAAGGATTAACCTGCTCTGCGCTGCCGGGATGAAGATAGAAGATGCCGCCTGGATGTCCGGACTTCAGAAACTGTGAGTGGATCTTCGGTTGTTAGTGTTAGGTTTTTAAAAAAAAAATCTTATTGGGTGTTTTTTTTTTTTTTAGATTAGGGTTTGGGCTTTATGTAAAAGAGCTGAATGCCCTTTCAAGGGCAATGTAAAAGAGCTGAATGCCCTTTTAAGGGCAATGCCAATACAAATGCCCTTTTCAGGGCAATGGGTAGCTTAGTTTCTTGGGGTTTTTTTGGAGGGTTGGTTGGGTGGTGGGTTTTACTGTTGGAGGGGTCTTTGTATATTTTTTTTACAGGTAAAAGAGCTGATTTCTTTAGGGCAATGCCCTACAAAAGGCCCTTTTAAGGGCTATTGGTAATTTATTGTAGGCTAGGGTTTTTTATTTTGGGGGGGTTTTTTTATTTTGGGGGGGCTTTTTTATTTTTATAGGGCTATATGATTAGGTGTAATTGTTTTTATTTTGGATAATTTGGTATTTTTCTTAATTTAGTGTTTATTTTTTGTAGTTTAGGTATTTTTTTATTTTATTTTAGACTTGATTTTTTTTAGTAGTGTTTTTTTTAGGTTTTTTTTAATTGGTAGTTATTTTAATTTTAGTATAATAGTTTAGTATAATAGTTATGTTAGGTTAATTGTTAGTTTAAACTTAGTTTTTTTTTTTATTTCACAGGTAAGTTTTTTTTTTTATTTATTTTAAGATAGGGATATTGTAGTAATTTTAATATAAAGTTAGGGGGTTGTTAGGTTTAGGGGTTAATAGTTTAATTAAATTTTTTGTGATGTGGGGGGCTGGCGGTTTAGGGGTTAATATGTTTATTTAGTGGCAGTGATGTGGGAGGCCAGAGGTTTAGGGGTTAAAAACTTTATTTAGTGGCGGGGAGCGGCGGAATAGGGGTTAATAGCTTTATTTTAGTGACGGCGATGTTGGGGTGCAGGGGAATAGGGGTTAATAATTTTATTATAGTGTTGGCGATGTCGGGGAGCGGCGGAATAGGGGTTACTAACTTTATTATAGTGGCGGCGATGTCGGAAGCGGCAGATTAGGGGTGTTTAGACTTGGGGTTTATGTTAGGGTGTTTAAACATAACTTTTTACCCCATAGACATCAATGGGGTTGCGTTACGGCGATCGCCATTCCGCACTTCAGGTGTTAGTTTTTTTCCTACCACTCTCTGCCCATTGATGTCTATGGGGAAAGCATGCACGGGCACATATTCTCAGCCCTTGGATTTTGTGCGGTATGGAGCTTATCGCTACAATATTGCACGCACAAGGAGGCTTTTCTGAAACTTGTAATGGCAGCCCTTTGGAGGGTGAAATAACGCAACTTTTGTTGCGTTCGTTTCTCACCCTCTATAGTGCAAAACTTGTAATCTAGGTGTTCATTATTATGTGTATTTCAAATGTAATAAAACCAAAAATTTATGTTGCTGGTATTTTGGGTTATACTATTGTTTTCCATTAGTAGCAGGTGCTATGTTTGTTTTGATTTAATAATCACTGCTAGTGACTCCATGTCTGCTGTTCTGTAATGTTGTACATAAGAGATGTAGCACAATAGTACTTTATGTTGATATGACGTATTTAAAACACAAACTAAAACAATACATAGTGTACTAGCTATGCTGTACTGTGTTATTCCAGGGCAATGTCATTTCCTGATTTTTAGATACTGTGTCCAAACTCAGGAAATTGCACCCTGACAGTTTTCAAACATATTCTACCAGGCACTGACCCGTCAACATTCTTATTACCATGTATAGTGGTTAAAGACTTACTGTAAAAGGCTGAGGAAGATTAAATATTAGATACATGAAAACATATATAATTAGAAAACAATAGTTATTTGCTAGGATTAATGGGCTTTCATTTAAACGATGCCAACAATAGCTAAAAGCTGCTGATGTTTAATAATTAACAGCATTAGTTTGACTGCAAATTATGATTTGTTTGCAACTGTGATCAATCAAATTCATTCTTAGTTGAGGATTATCTATTTCGTCTTTTAAGCTGTGTGTTTGTATTTGCTTTGCTTATTAAAGCTAATTTTGTAACCCACGGTGCATCTGGCAATGGTTTTGGTTTTAGGATTGTCCCTAGAAAAATGAAGTACCACAATCTGAGGCTTTTCAGGTCCTTGACGTTAACCTTGGTTGAATTTTTGTTGCTAGAAAAACAGTTGCCCACTGCTCTTTCCACAAACACGTCATGTAAACAATGGATCCAGTTGTGTAAAAAGGATAGGACAGGCTTTGTTTGTGGAATGCAAACAATTAAATCCAAAATCAAATAAATATCTTCAAACATTACTTTCTCCAGTTCATACAGCAAATGCTTAGTTTTGGCATCGGTGCTTCATGAAGTGCACTGTGCCCTGCTGTTAACTTTAAATATGTCGGCTACATATGATTATTAGTTGGTAGGTTCTAATTCTATAATATTCATTGAATTACTGCTTATTTGATTTTTTATTTAAAAAAAAAACTTGTTTGTTTTTATTAATTAAATAAATATACCATTCTATACTTCCTAATTGTTTCATTATTTTATTGTATATTTTTTACTCCTGAAAAATCCTGTTATTTACAGACATTACTGAGTTTCTTATACTTGGTTTTTTTTTTCTCTAGAAAATGTAATAAAAATATAATGTTATCGCTAGTAAAGATTAATCTCTACTTATTTACCTTAATTTATATAATGGACTTTTAATGTGTTGATAAATGATTTAAGAGTCTATGTGGATACTGATTAACTTTTTTTTTTTTCCCCAGACGGAAAATGGTGGATTCACGACAAAGGCTTTTTAAATATCACAAGTGTAGCTTTTGAGGATCGAGGCAAATACACATGCGTTGCTACAAATTCCCATGGCAGTGTGAATAATACTGTTACTCTGAGAGTGGTTTTCACCTCTGGTGATATGGGTATCTATTATATGATAGTCTGTCTGGTAGCTTTTACAATTGTAATGGTTTTGAACATCACCAGACTCTGCATGATGAGCAGCCATTTGAAGAAAACTGAGAAAGCCATTAATGATTTCTTTCGTACTGAAGGTGCAGAGAAGTTGCAGAAGGCTTTTGAGATTGCAAAGCGAATCCCTATCATCACATCTGCCAAAACCCTGGAACTGGCCAAAGTTACTCAGTTTAAGACAATGGAATTTGCTAGATACATCGAGGAACTTGCAAGGAGTGTTCCTTTGCCCCCTTTAATTATGAACTGCAGGACTATAATGGAAGAAATAATGGAGGTTGTTGGCCTAGAAGAACAGGGACACTCATTTATTCGACAGGGAGCTGTTGGTCAGGAAGTCTGTGATGCTGACGTCTTCACAATCCCTAATTCTTTGAAGAGAAGTGATTCCCCAACAGCAGATTCAGATGCATCTTCCGTCCATGATCCTCCTCGACAAATTGCAATAACTGTGTCCGTACACCCATTGACAAATAAACAATGTTTAGATATAGAGTCACATGACAGTGTTCAGTCAAGTGAGAAGGAAGAAGCCACCTCACCACCATGCACACAAAGTTCAACAGAAGATGCCCCTCCATCTGATGGTACATCTACTTGTGTAATTTATGAAAGCCATGTGTAAACTTATTTCTAGACCTATGCATATTGCTGAAAAGATAAATGGCGCACCTTATAGAGATGATATGTAGGTATTACCGCCTAGCCTTACTTGCAAAATCTTTTACCCAAATCCAAACCAGTTCGTGGCTGAATAAACACTTCCTTCACCTCTTGAATGGAGTCCAATTGAGAATTGAATTATAAAATATACACTGGATTTTAGCATTTTTTGGGCAACATATCTGTCATTGACACACAAAAGAAATAATTTATAACACACTGTTTATGTCCATTTTGTATTTATTTTTTATAGGTTTTTCATTCATTAAATTATTTCTACCTGGCCAGAGTATGTAATTAAACATATTTGTATGTTTAATGCTTTTAAAACCTTTTTTCTCTAATTGAGTAAAATTGGTATATTGCTCTCAAATGATACAATAATTTTGCTTCCATATAAAATAGACACACTGCAGTTATGATATAGTCATTCTAGTCCCCCTTTGAACAGGACTTGTGATAAAATACTCTGTCCCAGTAGTTGGGCATATACGAATTATATTAGTGTTTTATAACACTTGAATAATACACAAAGAGATTATTTTATTAGGGTGTGATTTGTAGCTAGTTTTGTAAAGATAACATCAATTATCTGCTTCTGTAAAAAGGCAGAATTCTGTGTTCTGTAAAGCAAGCAGGGTAGAACTGGGGACAGTACCCCCGTGTACACTCTTATCAAATGTATCTTGAGGCTCAGAGATCCTGGAGATGCAAATGCCATTAACTATATCTATGACCACTATAAAAATTCAGTGTTAACAGTGGGAGTTGTATATTCCTGCACTGCAGAAAAAAAACAGGATGCCACCTGATAAGATTAATCTTCCATACATTATAATCTAATATATATTCTTGAAACTGCCATCAAATGTCTGTGTTCTACCTTTTCTTCTAGTCATAAACATTTGGCAGATTTACTTTTGATGTATTTTTTTTCTTAATAATTAAAGAAGTGTGATCTATCTTCACATTTGGCCTAAACATATTAGAAATCCCTATAGCCCAGCCCTGTGACAATCAATAGTTAAAACTTCCTTTTGTCCATTGGAGTGAGATCAATAAATGTTTTCCTCTACCCTGCTGGAAAGCAAACTAGGTATAAAAGCATTGAAGGTCAGTAAAGGTTTGCATAACCTGCTTAATTGTTTCTGACTTTATGCTAATTTCAGTTATTAGAACTATCTGAAGCACTCCTGTGAACTTTAGTTGATAAATGTCAATATACATTGGTTCTAATTGCACCTTTACCTGAAATGCACTATTTATTCACAGTCAGCCACGCCTAAAGATCTCTGCAGGTTGGCCTAAATATGAACCATTTGCTGTCAAACAGGATTTTGATTACTCGGGTCAGTATGAGTGAAAATGACTCCTGTTACATTGCTTCTGACAAAAAATAAGGTAAACATTGTAACAAATATACACACATTTTTGTGGTTGTTGCAAACAAATATGGTGGTATTTTTTGCAGCCTTTTACAGAATATATCGCCTTTAACGTATTTATAATAAATCTTTAAAGGGAATGTAAAGTTTAATGAAAAGGTGCCCGGTAGGGGCACTTTCACTCATTAAACTTTATATTGAAGCTTCTTTTTTAAAATACTTACCTTTTCTTTATGGAAAGCAGACCGGCGATCCTCCGCACGTAGCTCCTGCTGTAGTTAGTATATCAATGACGAATCTGGGTTCCTCCAATTGTTGCGTTGCCTCACGAGCTGGACGCCAAAGGGGGCATGCAACGATTGGAGGAAGCCGGAGTCGTCATCAATCTGCTAACTACAGCAGGAGCTGTGGGCAGAGAATCGCCGGTCTGCTTTCCATAAAGAAAAGGTAAGTATTTTAAAAATGAAGCTTCAATGTAAAGTTTAATAAATGAAAGTGCCCCTGATTTTAAAAGTATTTTTAGATACTGGGCACTTATTCATTAAACTTTACATTCCCTTTAAAGTGAATGTCAACTTTCATGATAAAGTGCCCGTTTTTTTAAAAAAAATTAATAAAAACAGGGGCACTTTCATTCATGAAAGTTTACATTAAACCTTATTTTACAAATACCTTCTCCTGAAACGCTGGTTCGCTGATAGCCTGTCTGCAGGTTCTCTGTACTTCGTCAGCAATGGCGAAACCGGCTTCCTCCAATCACGGCTTCCCCGGTTCCAAGATGGTTTCGTCATTGCTGTGTAAGTACAGCAGGAAGAAGCAGGCAGGGGGGGTTTTGTGATCAGGCGTTTCAGGAGAAGAAGGTAAGTATTTGTAAAACCCAGTGCAATGTAAACTTTCATGAATAAAAGTGCCTCTGTTTTTAATAGTTTTTTTAAAAAACGGGCACTTTATCATGAAAGTTGACATTCACTTTAACAAAACAGATTTTTTTTCGCTACCTTTACTATAATCAGAATGTAACCAAATTAATTGTGACTAGCAGCAAGTAGTAAGTCAAAAGGTTTAATTTACCAAAATGTAAATTAATGAATGAATCGTTTATATCAGATGTGTTTAGCAAACATTTGTTTACATTTTTATGGCCATAAATGTTAAAAACTGCATTATAGACAGACTTATGTACTTTAATTATACATTATTTGCATCACTCATTCTGAATTGTTCTTTCACTCAACAATTTTGTTGATATCATTATTCCTTTGTATCAGAAATTATTCAGAGCAATTGCAAGCAGTTAGATTATCAAAAGCAGCCACTGAGATCTCAAAATATATATGAGAATAACTAGGCATTATTTATTTTTGCACTGACATGAATAGCAAATATTAAGTCTTGGTAAATCCTTGTTCAATCTCATCCGATACTAAAGAAAATGTAATAAAAGCTTTTCCATTGTTTTAGGAATCAAAGCACAGAATAAACTGAAACGCACTAGAATTTTGTCACCTACTTGTTTTTATTATGCTGAAAGAGAGTGCTTGTGTATGTGTCATTAAATATATTGAGTTCTGCTGGATTTATTTTTGTGAAAGTACAACACAGTATGATCTGGATTTGCAGACATCTTAGTGTGTTGCAGTTTCACAAGAATAAATCCGGCTCCGAAAAGAGCTGAATGCCGCGATCGGTTTCCTTCTTCCACATTCGGCAGTGAGCAAAACTGCCAAATGTGCATATCTACTAATCAGTGTCAGTGGAGATGGTTGGTGCTTACTTCTGAAAAACTTGCCAATACATGTATTCCTTTTAAGTATTTGCATATTCAAAATTCATTTAAACAAACCTTGTACGCACAGCATTATCTGAATAGTAAACCAGCTCATAACATTTATCACACCAAGCTAGATAAGCCTTCATTTAGAGACCCCAGCCTCCTCTTAGGGCTGCGACAGGAAGTAATGGACCCTGCAAAAATGTAGTTAAGGGGATAAAAAAGGTAAAATCCTTTTAAAAATGATTAATAGTACATATATCAATATTTCCTATTAAGTGTAACCCACTGCTTAGAGCTTTTTATTTAAACAATAAAACAGACTGTTTAATATCCCTTTAACAAGCCATGTATTACAAACAAATGTACAATACGGTTATTTAGGCTTTGGGCCTCAAACAACAAGAACAAGTAATTGCTGGAAAGAATATTTTCTGGAGATTTCTTCAGACACTTTCTCTCCATATTTTTCGTGTCATGTCTTATGATATCCTAATAACCAATATTCTGCTCAATCCTTTTTGGTCTGCCCATCCTATACAGTTGCCACTATAAATCCCCCCCCACACACAGACACACACACACACACACACAGACCCTTAGTCTAATTTCTGTAACTTGTTCTTCTGTTGCTTCTTTCACATATTATTCATCTAAATAGTTTACTGCAAAGCTACAGTTTTAAATTAGGGGATCATTGAGGGTAGATGATCCTTTAGGAAGACAAACTTGTATAAAATATATTTCTTGTTTGGAGGGATCCTAGTCTAGGTGAGAAACTTGGTTGGAGGTAGGTGCATATTTTAAGAAGATTGGATATTGGGAGTGGAATGCTGCTCCTTGAGTAACATGGGATAGCACATAAGTGGTCACTGGTGTCTATAAAATTGTTAGGGTTTGTATGTGGCAACTGGACTCTGTAAATACACCAACAGTTGGTGCTTTTATACTGGTACAAAAAACAAGGCCGTTACGGAGGATTAATGTCTATAAACTGGAGCCATCATGCTTTATCACTGAGCAAATCTTGGGGTCAGAAGACATTCCCAGTATATGGGTTTACACTGGTATTAGTGTTTACATATAGCAGAAGAGGTAAATGTCAGTGACAAGTATAAAGAACCATTTCAATGTAACTACTTTCTGTCTAACTTTTTCATTGACCTCATATTGTTGCTAGAGCTTAATACTGGCCGAAAAATTCAGTCGGGATTTGTGGGTTGAAAGCGCTGTTTTTACACCCCATCAAATGTACAATATCCCACAAACCTGTAAGGGGATTTGAGCATTTGTTTTCTAAATTGAATTTGATTGGGACCAGAAAAAGTATCAGAAATAACTGACAGATACCATTAAGATACAAGCTTGATTGTAATGTTATTGAAAGTGAATTGATATCACAAAGTTTTAAAGGCAAAAAGGAAAAGAAATTCTGGGATTGTGTCTAATTTTCAATATATCATTTATTTCCCACCAACAGTTTCTCTTGTTATCTAATTTCAAACTTTTATATTAGCACCCTGGTTCCTAAGTAAGTGTACTATTTTGTTATGACAGACTAAGGCCCCGATATTTAAAGCATCCAAATATTTAAAGAAAAATGCTCGTCTGAATTTTGCTGCGGGGGTGGGGCTATTCGAAGTGTGGCTACACATTGCAGATAGTGCGCTCACTGAAACTAAAATTAGTTTGTGTAGGCACACTTCAAATATTGCTGTGGGGACCTAAGTTTATTTACACCTACACTAACTAGCTCAGGCGATGCAAGCACCTAGGGATACCACTTGTTTGGGGGTGCTACCTTCTGGGAGGAATGGGGAACCAGATTTGAAGTGTCCCCCATTTCCCAAGAAGGTAGCACCCCTAAACAAGTGGTAGCCCTAGTTGCCTCATCATATTGCAGACAACATACTAAAAGATCGACTTGATCCTTTGCACCCTACTTGATCGACACCCCTTTTAAGAAGTGGTGAGCCAGGACTCAATTCTGGTCCAGCGCCCCGTTTCAGGAGCCCAGCAAGGTTTTGCCGGCCCTCCGGCATTTACCTCATCTCCGTGACAAAATATGCTTTGTCATGTACAATGTAGATTGTTTAAAGTATTGGAGATATCTTAATAGGGATTTAATATTTGCTTGCTTTTATTTTAAACATAAATATATATTTAACAATATATGTTTGTTTCAAAAAATAATAAGCAACCCTTAAATCCCTTTTAAGATATCTACAACACTTTAAAGGGACAGTCTACACTAGAATTTTTATTGTTTTAAAAGATAGATAATCCCTTTATTACCCATTACCCAGTTTTGCATAACCAACACAGTTATATTAATATACTTTTTACCTCTGTGATTACCTTGTACCTTAGCTTCTTCTGACAGCCCCCTGATCACATGACATTTTTTTATTATCTATTGACTTGCATTTTAGAAAATTAGTGCTGTGTTGTGCTGACTCTTAAATAACTCCCCGGGCGTGACCACAATGCTATCTATATGGCCGACATGAACTAGCAGTCTCCTGTTGTGAAAAGAAAATTAAAAAAGCATGTGATAAGAGGCTGTCTGTAGTGGCTTAGAAACAGGCAGAAATTTAGAGGTTTAAATGTTATAAAGTACATTAATATAACAATGTTGGTTGTGCAAGGCTGGGGAATTTGTAGTAAAGGCGTTATCTAACTTTTTAACAATAGCTATTTTAGTGTAGAGTCTAGACTGTCACTTTAAACAATATGCATTGTACATGACAAAGCATATCATTTAAATATTGAGCCCTAATCTGACATAACCTAATACTAACTGTAGAAGCTATGGCCCTACACATAAATATTCAAGATTTAAAATGATTGCATATACTTTAAAATGTAATTAATGTTGCTTGTTGTGTTTATTATTTTTAATAAAAGACAGTATTATTAATATTTTAGGCCTACATAACTGCATACAAAGAGAGAAGCGCTCTGCCAGGAACAAACAGCTCAGTAGCTTGTTCTTTGACGAGTTACCACCTAGGAGCAGCCTCCTTTAGCCCAGTTGTGCTTTTGACTGAGATCCATTGACCTCGATTCTGCCATAATCTAAAACTAACCGTAGAAGCTAAGGACCAACACATAAATATCCAATAGCATTGTTATGTAGAATGCAAAATATTTAAATATATGTGTATACATTAAAATTTAATTAAGGTTGCTTGTTGTGTCTATTATTTATAATTTATGACAGTATAATATATATACACCTATATTTCCATCTTAATATGAGGAGAGTTAACGGCTACATTCATTACTTGTGGGAAATACAGAACCTAGCCACCAGGAGGAGGCAAAGACACCCCAGCCAAAGGCTTAAATACCTCCCCCACTCCCCTTCCCCAGTCATTCTTTGCCTTTCGTCACAGGAGGATGGCAGAGAAGTGTCGGAAGTTTATGGAGTAGTACTCTTCGAGATGGGACTGGAGTTTTAAGTAGTCCTGTCAGCCTGTCAGTGAGAGCATGGATGAAAGTTAGAGTCCGGAGATGCAGGGAGAGTCTTTCTGCGAAACCATCCCGACTTGTTTTAACAGCTACTTAAGCAATCAGCGTTGACGAGTTTCACTGCCTGCTTTCTACCACTCAAGTCCATGTCACAGGTGATGCTACAACACTGTCAAACTTTAGAGGCCATGTTCCTGTTCCACGGCATAGATTCTGGAAAGATTGTTTCATTTTATAAATTTATGATAATGCAAGAAGACAGGGTCACAGTGTGACTCCTTTTATCTGTACAGAATCAAGGGTTAATATCTCCGGAAGGGAATTATTGAACAGGGAGGGATTTATACATGATTACTTTATTGTGTTTTTTGCTGCGACATGTGTGAGATGTGGAGCTGGCAATGTGTGAACAATCAGGTTCTTCCTTTGTTTTTTATTAACTGCGCAGTCTGTTTAGTTTGGCGCAGTTTCTCTCGGCTGCAGGGGTGGTCCTGCATGGCACTCCATGTGACCAAGTGTGGCCTCATTATCTTCCTGTTTCCTGACCGTCGTTTGCAGGAGGCAAAGCGGTTTCTCTGTGGGCCTGGTTCATAGGAGGTGGTGAGTGCCTCGGCCATTGGAGGTATAAAGGTGCCATTTATATTTTTTCTGTAGTCCATATTAAAGGCGCAAGCTATGGAGGACTCTGATGCATTAGAGGGTACTCCCTCTTTGCCTAGATCTAATGCCTGTGTTTATTGTGAGGAGGTTATGGTATACCCGCCTGCTCAACTGTTTCACATGCCTTGATAAAATGGTGATATCTAAAAAGAACAAGATGTTTAGTACCACTGAGCCGTCCACCTCTGAGGGGTCTCTCCGTCTCACAAGGTGCGTTCCCTACAATCATCTCTGATTACACATGCAGCTCCCCAGTGCACTACTAATCCTCCTGCGGGAGGGGCCCTGTGGCCGCCAGATTTTGCTGATCAGTTGCAAACGGCGGTGCCTGCGGGCTTTAGTGCTTTACCTCGTCTTGCTAAGTGCAAGCAAAAGGTTAAACATTTTGCTTTCCTTCCCAAGATTCATCTACACTGTTGGATGTATCTGAAACTAGATTATCCGCTGATGAGGAAGACTTCGATACCTTGGAAGACTCTCTCTCTGGGTCGGAATCTGCGGCCTCTAAACCTCCGGCTGTGGAGGAACCAGACTTTAGGTTTAGCATTGAGCACTTACGTTTTTTTTTAAAGAGGTGTTAGCTACTCTAGAGCAGTGATTTTTAACCTTTTTTTTGCTGTGGCACACTTTTTTACATTAAAAAATCCTGTGGCACACCACCATCCCAAAATTAAAAAAAAATCACACATTGTAGCCTAATACAGCATATATATATATACACATACACACAAACACACACATACTGTATGTATTGTGCTGTTAGGCAATGCCTCCTACAAACTACCCCTGCACTGGGAGTAAAAAACAAGCAAAGTTTAAAAAATATGTCACACTGTTGTCAGTCTGCCGTGGCACACCTGAGGATCTCTCACGGCATACTAGTGTGCCATGGCACACTGGTTGAAAAACACTGCTCTAGAGGTTCCGAAACCCAAGTTACCGGAGGAACCTTCTATTCTTAAGCTTGATAAAGTTTACGAGGACAGGGTAGTGCCCCAGACTTTCCCGGTTCCTGTTAAGATGGTGAATATTATTAAGAATGAATGGGAGAGGCTTGGATCTACTTTCTCCCCTTCTTCTTTTTTGTTTAAGAAGTTGTTCCCGGTTCCTGACTCTCAGCTAGAATTGTGGGGGTCTGTCCCTAAGGTGGATGGAGCTATCTCCATGCTCGCTAAGCGCACCACTTTCCCTCTTGAGGATAGTTTGTCGTTTAAGGAACCCATGGATAAGAAATTATAAACCCTGTTAAGAAAAATGTTTCAGCACACAGGGTTCTTGTTTCAACCTGCAGCGGCGGTCGCTGCAGTGGCGGGAGCCGCTACCTATTGGTGTGACTCTCTGTCAGATATGATCGAGGTGGAAACTCCCCTCAATGAGATACAGGAAAGAATTAAGGCCCTGAGGTTAGCTAATTCATTTATCTGTGATGCAAATATGCAGAATATTTGCTTGAATGCCAAGACATCAGGCTTTTCTGTTCTGGCCCAGAGGGTTCTGTGGTTGAAGTTGTGGTCTGCTGACATGACGTCCAAATCTAGATTACTCTCCCTTTCATTTAAGGGGAAGGTTCCTTTCAGTCCATTCCTGTACTCTATCATATCCACAGTCATGGGGGGGAAAGGGTGCCTTTCTACCGTAGGATAAGAAAAATAAGCCTAAGGGTCCTAATTTTCGTCCCTTTCGTTCAGACAAGTCGCGAAGCCTGAGCAGTCCAAGGGATCTTGGAAGCCATCTCATTCTTGGAATAAAGCCAAGCAGAACAAGAAGCCCGCCGAGACCAAGTTGGCATGAAGGGGCGGCCTCCGATCCCGGTTCTGGATCGTGTAGGGGGCAGACTATCTCTTTTTGTGGAGGCTTGGATGAGAAAGGTACAAGATCATTGGGTTCTGGAAGTCAATGCCCAGGGTTACAGGATAGGTTTCAAATCTTTGCCTCCCGGGGTAGATTCCTCTTGTCAAATCTATCATCAAAACCAGAGAAGTGAGATGCCTTTCTAGAGTGTGTGAGGGATCTCTCCTCTCTAGGAGTAATTGTACCAGTACCTCTGGCAGAAAGAGGTATAGAGTACTATTCAAACTTTTTCGTGGTCCCAAAGAAGGAGGGTACGTTTCGCCAGATCCTAGACCTAAAGTGCTTAAACAAGTTTCTGTCGGTCCCATCGTTCAAGATGGAGACAATAAGGTCCATTCTGTCCCTAGTTCAAGAGAGACAGTTCATGACTACGATAGACTTGAAGGACGCTTACCTTCATGTGCCAATTCACAAGGATCACTTAAAGTTCCTATGATTCACTTTTCTGGACCAGCACTTCTAGTTTGTAGCTCTCCCTTTCGGTCTGGCTACTGCTCCAAGAGTCTTTACGAAGGTTCTGGGAGCTCTGCTCGCGGTGGCGAGATCCAGAGGTATTGCAGTAGCGCCTTATCTGGACGATATCCTGGTTCAGGCTCTGTCCTGCCGGCTGGCAGAGGACCAATCGAGAGCTCTTCTACTTCAATCTCATGGATGGAAAATAAACTCAGGAAAGAGTTCTCTGGTTCCCAGTACCAGAGTGGAGTTTCTGGGAACGATAATAGACTCCATATCCATGAAGATATTCCTGACAGACCAGAGACGTTGCAAAATTGTCTCCAGCTGTCTTGCCCTTCAGACCTCCACAAGGCCATCTGTGGCCCGGTGTATGGAGGCGATTGGGCTCATGGTATCCAGCATAGATGTCATTCCATAGGCCAGGTTCCATCTCAGACCTCTTCAGTTGTGCATGCTGAGGCAATGGAATGGCGTTCACTCAGATCTATCCCAACAGATTTCTCTGGACGGCCGAGCGAGAGAATCCCTCTCTTGGTGGCTCAGTCCAGATCGGCTGTCCCAGGGGACATCCTTTTTGAGATCATCCTGGGAGATTGTGACTACAGACGCAAGTCTCTCAGGATGGGGAGCTGTTTGGAGTGCCAGGAAGGCACCTGGCAGGTGGAATCGGGAGTAGTCGCTTCTTCCGATCAACATTTTCTCAGCAGACAGTTGTTTCATCCGGGGGAATGGTCTCTTTACCCCAAGGTGTTTGCGGAGATTTGCATCAGATGGGGGACACCGGAGCTAGATCTCATGGTGTCCAGACTCAACTTTAAGCTACCCAGATATGGGTCGTGGTCCAGGGATCCCCAGGCAGAACTGATAGATGCCTTAGCAGTGCCTTGGGGGTTCAACCTAGTCTACATATTTCCACCGTTACCATTTCTTCCTCGAGTAGTGGCCTGCATCAAGCAGGAGCAAGCTTAGACTATTCTGATTGCTCCGTCGTGGCCGCAAAGGATGTGGTTTGCGGATCTGGTGGGGATGTCATCTTCTCCTCCATGGAGGTTACCCTGTTGCAGGGATCTGCTGGTACAGGGTCCCTTTGTGCATCAAAATCTAGATTCTCTGAGGCTGACTGCGTGGAGATTGAACGCTTAGTCTTAGCCAAGAGGGGGTTTTCTGAGAGTGTGATTGATACTCTCATTCAAACCAGGAAGCCGGTCACCCGACGCATCTATCATAAGGTGTGGCGGACCTACTTATTCTGGTGTGAGGCCCGTGGGTATCCCTGACATAAGGTCAAGGTATCCAGGATCCTTTCCTTCCTCCAGGACGATTTGGAGAAGGGACTTGCCGCCAGTTACTTAAAGGGACAGATTTCGTCTCTTTCTGTGTTACACAAGAAGCTTGCTGAGCTTCCTGATATTCAGTTCTTTGTTTAGGCTCTGTCCAGAATCAGGCCTGTGTTTAGACATTCCGCTCATCCTTGGAGTTTAAATTTGGTTCTTAAAGTTTTTCAGAAGGCTCCGTTTGAGCCCCTGCACTCGGTTGACATTAAATTTTTGTCTTGGAAGGTTCTTTTTCTACTGGCTATTGCTTCAGCGCACAGAGTCTCTGAGATGGTGGCCTTGCAATGTGAGCCTCCTTACCTGTTTTTTTTTCATGCTGATAAGGCTGTTCTTCACACTGGGATGGGTTGTTGTTTCTGATCACAACATCAATCAGGAGATTGTGGTTCCTTCCTTGTGTCCTAATCCTTCTTCAAAGGAACGGTTACTTCATAATTTGGATGTGGTTCGAGCTTTAAAATTCTATCTTCAGGCTACAAAGGATTTTAGACAGACTTCAGCATTGTTTGTTGTCTATTCGGGGAAGCCCAAAGGGCAGAAGGCTTCTTCCACTTCCCTATCATTTTGGTTAAGGAGCATGATTCACTTGGCTTATAAGACAGTGGGACATAAGCCTCCTCAGAGGATTACGGCTCACTCAACTAGAGCTGTGGCTTCTTCTTGGGCCTTCAAGAATGAGGCCTCTATGGAGCAGATTTGTAAGGCGGCTACCTGGTCCTCCTTACATTCTTTTTCAAAGTTTTACAAATGCTATGTTTTTGCTTCGGCGGAAGCAGCTTTTGGGAGAAAGGTTTTGCAGGCTGTGGTACCCTCAGAATAGGGTCCGCCTCTCTTTTGCCCTCCCGTTTTTTTCATTCAGTGTCCTCTAGAGCTTGGGTATTTGTTTCCCACAAGTAATGAATGAAGCAGTGGACTCTCCTCATATTAAGATGGAAAACATAAATTATGCTTACCTGATAATTTAATTTCCATCTGTATGAGGAGACGGTTCTCCGTTGGGCGGACCTAAATTTCTTTTGTTTTCTTCTGGCATCATTTATACCCTGATATTTCTCCTACTATTCCTTGTTCCCTTGGCAGAATGACTGGGGGATGAGGGGAGTGGGGGAGGTATTTAAGCCTATGGCTGGGGTGTCTTTGCCTCCTCCTGGTGGCCAGGTTCTGTATTTCCCACAAGTAATGAATGAAGCCGTGGACTCTCCTCATACAGATGTAAATGAAATTATCAGGTAAGCATAATTTGTTATCTATGCTATCACTATTAAACACAACAAGCTAACATAAATACATTTTAATGTATATGCAATACTTAAAGGGACATGAAACCCAAAAAATTTCATTCATGATTCAGATAGAGAATACAATTTTAAACAACATTCCAATTTACTTCTATTATCTAATTTGCTTTATTCTTTCGATATCCTTTGTTGAAGAAATAGCAATGTACAGGTAAGCCAATCACACGAAACATCTATATGCAGCCACCAATTAGTAGCTACTGAGTCTATCTAGATATGCTTTTCAGCAAAATATATCAAGATAAATAAGCAAATTAGATAATATAAGTACAATAGAAAGTTGTTTAAAATGGCATGCTCTTTCTAAATCATGAAAGAAAAAATGTGGGTTTAATGTCCCTTTTAAACCATTATGCAATATACATGCATAACTGTTTAAATAATCAATGCAAGGCCTGACTACATTATATCTACAATCTTTGAAATAAAATGCATGTTCATGAATTATGCATATTAGTGTAAGTATATATAAATTAAAATGTAAATAGTCTTGCCTGATACATTTTGATTGTAAATAATATAAATATAGTTTTAAAATAGATATTTGTTATAAAAGACAGTATTGCATGCCTGTTATGTTACAAAAGGCATTAGTATTACAATTGCTTTATTACATGAGAATACATTTTAAAATTATATATTTATATTTAAAATAAAAAAACACAAGAAAAAATAAATACATATTTATATACAATAGTTAGAAAATTCTGCATCATAAGAATGCATACTTTAAAAAAAAATGCACTATTAACCCCTAAGCTGCCCTAACCTTGTTAGGAGATTAATGCCTAATAAATGGTAACCATCAATAATCACCTAATCAATCCAATACGGGTATGAGGGGTGGTTAGGAGATTAAGGCCTACAAATACTAACAATAATCTCCTAATCAACCCCCATACAAGTATGGTTAGCAACTTGTGGGTATGTGGCATCATAGGGTTAATAGGATAGATACTTACGGTGGGTATGATTAAATAGGTTACCTACGCTGAGAAGTACTCCTTGCACTGGTATGAGGGAGTTTTAAGTATGTCCAGTGTATTACTCTGGCTGTATCCTAGCAGGATTTACCACCTCTCTTGACTGCAAACCAGACAGGAATTAAATCTAACTCTATACATTTATTGGTTATTGATTTCGATACCTTACGGTAGATGTAATAAACTGACAGGACTTGCACCTATTTAAAGGGACCAATACATTTATCTTTTGATTATTAATCTAGATACCTTTACATGAGAATGAAAAATAATGGGTTTATTACGGCTGTAGTCACTAAATAAAAGAAGAGAATACTCTAGTACATAAGTCTGCAATAAATGAATTGTTGCCACAAATATTGAAGCTACTGAGGAGAACACAGCTGGTGAGCCGAGCAGGAGTTGCACTTGGCTGTACATTGCCAAAGGTTTCCTGCTTGGCATCTAAAATGCTTGTGGTTCGCATGCAGGACTTTACCTATGTATTTAGCTCCATTGCTGGGGTTAAAGGGACACAATACATTTCAAGCACTTCCTTTAATAATGGGTGCCACCATTTTGGAACCTAAGATAATCTGAAAACACATCAGCAATGGAATATAGTGAAAGACAGATTTCAACATGGTGGCACCTTTGTTTAGAAGGAGTTGGAGAATAACCTCAATACTATGCTTGTAAAATGTATTTAGTGTTTGATGTCCCCTTAAACACAAATTAAACGGGATCATTAATAGAACAATGTCACGCTCTAATGAAAAGGAAAATGTAACTTTGCATCAAATGGTCCCAAATGTTTAAGCAAATTTGCATTCCTGGTCCAAAACAAGTTACACACTAAATAGTGCAAATAACAGGGTATAGTTTTGTTAAGCTTGACTTTATCATACAATCAGTGTTTTTACTTTGGTATTCATAGCAGTTTGCTGTGTAACCAGTTCAACTAAAACATATTTCCCAAGGGTCACCAGAAAAAGCCATAGAGTTGAAGCGAGAAACCGTTTCACTTCAGCATGACTGCTATTAGTGTTAGTATATTTACTGACTGAGAGACTTGTATTCCATATTTAGCCTAAGCTCGGTTTGGCAAGATTCCAGCTTGATTCAATCACTGCATTCTACCAAGGACACTAGAAAAAGTAACTAGTTTCAAATTGTGCACATGCAAGAGAAATGTATATAAGAAATTCATCAGATGCTGCAAAGTTCATTATAATTTACTGGATGGAAATACTTCAGCAAAATATATTATAGAGATGTAGAAATACATATGACATGCTGCTAAACTATATTACAAAATATGGAAAAAATAAGTAGTGTAAAGAGACAGAAATGATCACTTCAGGTTCATTATATGTAATTTAATCAAATAATTAATTTTCCATTTTTAGGTACTGTATTAAAGATATTTAAAGCTTTCCCAGGACTGTATTGCCCAAACCCCCCCCAGGGAAATATCTGTTTTTATTTTGTCTCTACCTCCATATAAAAGCAACAGCTATTTCAATGGCCAGGTAAAAAAAAAGATACATTTACATTATTCTTACAAATCGTAAATGTAAATAGATTGGCACTCAGTGCTAATCTCAAATGCTGATGTTAGCACTAAAATCAGCCTTTTTTCATAATAGTATTTTTATTGAAGCTAAGAAACAAATTAATGGACATGTTGAGAATTATGCAGACATTTCTCTATAGTCATATAACAAAACCTTAATCTGAATGCAAATATAGAGTATTGAAAAACTAACAATAGAACAGAATAACCTCACGTTTATGAGATATAATAAGGTCAAAACAGGTCAAAGCAATTGAAAACCATATGCCTCTTATGATGATGAACCTTCGGAAGCACATATGAGGACATCTTAAAGTAAATCTCACTCTGAAAATTGTATAGAACTCCAAATGGACAATCTTACACTTGAATAGCTCACATATAATGTGAAAAGGTCTGCATATGATTATTGAACAAAAAGATTCCCTGATAATTAAATCAAGGAGGTAAGGGTAAATGAAACAATCACCCAGATCTCTCTTACTGTAATATATACGTATAAGGGGGCAATGCCCAGTGCCTATGTGTAAATGTATAGAAGAAAGAGAGAAGAAGAAACACTATTATGGCACACTAATACTATCAGGGGGTGATACATTGAATCTAAATTAATGGAGAAGAATGAGTTGACCGGATAAATTATTAAAACTTAACTTTTTTTACTATTGGTATATAAAAAAAGGGGGAGGGCAAATATACAAACATTTAAAAACAACTAAAAAAAACATATAAGAATGACTGCTTCCTGAGTGTTACACCAAGTACTATTAAGTCCCAACCCAGTTTAAATAGAGAAGAAACATATCATTAAATATAGGGAAGGTAGTAGGGTAGCATAGAGGGACACAATTATTTTGTCAACCAAAATGGCTGATATCTTTTACCATTAATTGCCTAGTTAGTGCTACCAGAACTGCATATGATCATTAGCTGCAACAGCAAACATGCTTAATCCAAAATAACAGCACTCTTGGTCCAAAAACTATGACATATAACTTAAAGCATCCTACCTAGACGGCTTTCTTACACATAACATCATTTTATTGGAACATATTGATTGTCATAAAAGACCATACTAAACAGAAGATTAAAGAGACCCAAGTACTGAGCAGCACCTGTTTGGCAAGTCACTGATGTAGAACCGATATCCTCCACAAAATCCCCCTGTGTGGCACACTGTCCTTTCACTCCGCCCCCTGAAAATACCTCACGCTGAGATCCACATCAACCACAAAGTAAAGAGGCGACAAGATACACACCAAAACACGCTGGTCTAAACTAGTACTGATCTTGGGGACCCACCTTGTAACATCCAGGGCTCAGATTCCTCACCCGCGGCATCTGTGTGTGCTCCAGGCGGTGTTGAAGACGAGCGGTGAAAAGATCCCTACAGCACGCCAGCGTGTGCACAACCAAGATCCGGGTGTGTGACGTCATGGTGGAGGGCGGGTAGACAGGATAGACTGGAAAGAGCCAACTGCTTCTGAATCCTAGGTGCCGGTGTTGTACGGGGGAAATATTATGCTGCTAAAAGGCTAACATCCGTGCCATATTCATATCCAGAAAAATTCACAAACAAAGGCAAATGAGGCACCGGATGTATGCAACAAGAAACGTCCTTTATTTAAAAGGTATACATGAAAACATGGGTTACCAGCTTGAAAAACCATTGGGGCAAAAGTGGAGTAATGGTTCCCCATGTACCCTGACACTGACTCATTTCGGCTGTTGTCGTAATCGTAGCTGAAGGGCTAAAGCATTCACTTCAATATAAATGTAAAAGACACCTTAGTCTCCATTAATAAAACCAAGGATAAAGTATCCACCCCCGCACACACTAATAATGGTGGTAGAGGGAGGGGGAGAGGTAGATGGTCTAAGTATCAGGATTTAGATACAGTCGACAAAACCCCTTTAGGCACTACTACCACTACTGTGGAAAAGGAAAGGGGGGAGATTGAGCAGGTTTTTTCCAGGCCCCCGGAGGACCAGAAGGGGGGGGAGATGGAGAACATTTAAAAGCAAGGTATTCAACCAGGAGGGGGCGCCAGAGCAGGAAGTACAACTGACACCAGTGATTAACCTATCTGACCACACATTGAGCGAAGTTGAAGAGAAGGTTCTTGGTTTAGGACTCAATTTTGTACCCTCTAATGATTTTGACTTGTTCACCACACTATTAGATGTGAATAAACTGATTAGATCACTCACATTAAAGAAGCATTTCAAAACTCACCCTGTGGAGAATAGTTTTATAGAAGATTCAACTAAAATGGTGAGAACACATCTAACCTTTAATGAATGTTGTGATGTGGTGAATCTTGAGTCACTTCAGAGGGAAGGTAACATTACAGATGCAGAATCCATTAACAACGGTGCTGGTTGTCCCAGGTTCAGGGGTGTCTCCATATTTTACCCCATTCAATCTAGGGGTCCCCTTCTGGAAAAATTCCAGAGAAGGGTTGAGGATGATTTAAACAAACTGTCCTACACCTCTAAACTTGGGGCAAAGGGTAACCTTAATACCAAAGAGAGAACCGCACTTAAACATTTAAGTGAGAATAAAAACCTGGTGGTAAGGGCAGCGGATAAGGGAGGGTCCATTGTGCTGATGAATAGGGAGTTCTTCATTAATGAAGCCCTCCGACAGTTAGACAACCCCCAGCAGTACACCAAACTAGATTTTAACCCCACCACCAAGTTCCAAAAGGAACTTTCTCACCTCATTGATGATGGGAGAGAAGCTGGTTTTCTGGATGATGATACTTGTGATTTTTTATCTACCAAAAATCCCAGAATTCCTACCTTCAACCTTCTGCCAAAGGTACACAAGTCCCTGGAGAATGTTGAAGGTAGACCCATCATCAGTGGGATTGGCTCAATTTTAGAACCATTATCCAAGTGGCTGGATTCACTATTACTACCCCTAGTGGGGGAACTCTTAAGTCACCTCAGAGATACCAAACAGCTTCTCAAAGAAATTAAAGTGATCCCCTGGAGAAAAAGCTATGGCTGGCTATCTGTTGATGTTAAAGCATTATACTTGTCCATCCCACATGACTGTGGTTTGGAAGCCATTGCCTTTTTCCTCAGGAGGTCTACAGATCACAATGAAGAGTTTATCAAGTTTGTTCTAAGAACTACTGAATTCCTTCTTAGTGCTTACCCATAATTTTTTTGTTTTTGAGCGCACCTTTTATCTCCAGAGATGTGGCACGGCCATGGGGGCAAAATTTGCTCCCTCATACGCCAACCTGTATATGGGTTGGTGGGAGCTGTGCAACATCTTTGGAGATGGGAATGAATTAAAAAATAACATTGTCTATTATCGTCGCTATATAGACGATTTGCTTTTTATTTGGGAAGGAAGCAGGGACAAAGCTCAGGAGTTTGTGGGGCAATTGAATACTAATAATACTAACTTACAGTTCAACCACGAATTTGGGGCATCTAGCATTATCTATATAGATGTCACCCTCCATGGGGAGGGGGAAGAGAATGTAAGGGTTGAACTATACAGAAAACTGATAACAAGGAACATCCTTTTACATGCTGAAAGCAGCCATCCCAAGCAAGTACTCAGGTCTTACTCAAGGGACAGTTCACCAGGGTGAAAAGAAATTGCACCCGTGATAGAGAATACTCCAGACATGAAAAGGAACTATCCAGGAAATTCCTTGAGAGGGGTTATCCCAAACAGGATATAGATAGAGCCTGTGAGGAAATAAGGGCCATTGAGAGATCTAGTCTTCTCAAGGACAAGTCCAAAATAACAGGACATGGTAGGGATTCTGAACAGGTAACTTTTGTGACACAGTTTAGTAGGCAATACTATCAGATATGTAATATCATACGCAGACACATGACAATGCGATGATGATCTTGCACAGTTTACCTCGCAAAGAGTAGGGGAAAAACTATAGGGAATTTTGTAGCCCCAACACAACTAAAACAGGATGAGATTAGTGAATCCTCCTGGCTTAGATATAAGGGGGTATACAAATGAAGCTACAGCAATTGCATAGCATGTGGACATGTCAGATTGGGCAATATGTTCAGAAGCGCATACACTGGCGAAACATTTGCCCATAGAGCACTTTTCAATTGCAGATCGACCTATGCCATTTATTTGCTGAGCTGCGATTCATGTGACATTCAATATACAGGTCAGGACTAGGATACGGGAACATATAAATGACATCAAGACAGGTAAATTAACCACCCCCTTAGTGAGTCATTTTAGAGTTAAACATGATAAAGATCCCAAGGCGCTTTCTTGGACCATCATTGAGGTCTTGAATTCTGACAATAGGGGGGGTGATAGAGAAACCTTGCTTTTAAAGAGGGAGGTTTTCTCGATACACAGGTTGAACATTAGGGTTTAATTCATAATATGATCTGATTAACTTCTGGCGTTAGCCTATGTATCCAGAGGTTGGGATTTTTTACTCTATTGTCCAATCCCTCCCTTCAGTTCCCATTATAGTTTATACAAACTTATTCCTACAGTCCTTCTAATGTTCATGTACTCAAAAATGAAGTTTTGATTAATTTTAACATACACTATAATTCTAAACCTCTATCTGATATATATGATTATTGGTGGAGGTGTGATTAAGTCACGTAGCATATGTTTTAACCAATCACAGGTGTCTTTTACAGTTATATTGAAGTGAATGCTTTAGCCCTTCAGCTACGATTACGGCAACAGCCAAAACGCGTCAGCATCAGGGTACCTGTGTTTTCATGTATACCTTTTAAATAAAGGACGTTTCTTGTTGCATACATCCGGTGCCTCATTTGCCTTTGTTTGTAAACAGAAGATTGCCAAGATGTAACTGTAGAAGCCTAAAAGGATATTAGGGCTTCCCAGGAGATCTATACATAAAGTCACCTGCCACTCCTTATTATCAAACTATACTATGACAAGTTTTCCATATGTGAATTATGATGTATAAACCCCCCTTTAGAGAGTATAACAGATCATACTGCTGAAGAGGAAGCTAGCACAATCCTTAACACCATTAAAATAATATATTTGTACATATTGTCAGGTCACTATAGGGCCAATTACATAACCAAAGCAATTCACTAATAAAATGTGTCCATTTCCGTGCATGTCATTAAGTATTGAGTGAAAGGGACAGTAAAATTCAAAATTTCATGATTCAGATAAAGCATGCAATTTTAAACAACTTTCCAATTTATTTCTGTTATCACATATGCATTGTTCTCTTGGTATCCTTTGTTGAAAAGCATACCTAGGTAGGCTCAGGAGCAGCAATTCACTACTGGTAACTAGCTTCTGCTTGGTGGATACTCATTGTCATTGGCTCACCAGATGTGTTCCGCTATCTCCCAGTAGTGCATTTTTGCACCTTCAACAAACGATACCAAGAGAATGAGGCAAATTTGATAATAGAGGTAAATTAGAATGTTGTTTAAATGGTATGCTCTATCCAAATCATGAAATAAAAATGTGGTGGTTTATGTTTCTTTTAAATGGATAGTAAAACAGACTTGTAAGAGCCAGATTATTATTTATTCTGAATATTATGTAAATTCATAAAGCAAGGGTTAAGCATACTTATTAAATGAATGTACACATTTGGGGACTTTCCCTTGATTGTGATTTATTTAATTCCTAATGAACTAAATAAAATATAATTGATGGCAACATTTACAACTGCTTTTTTTATTTTTAACTTTAGGTCTTTGTAAGACTTTTGTTGGATATTTTGTGTAGTGTCTCTTGTAAAATGTAAGTGGATTATGTATGTTGACAAGCCATAGACAAATATTTTTCACAGACATCACTTCACACTTTTGATCAACAGTAAAGTAACAACTTCTATTTCAAATTACGCTGAATATTTTAGATACAGTAATGCCTTATGATAGTATTGTGACATAAAGGTGTCCAGCAACAATGTTGCAGTAGGAAGATTACTGCTAGCCAGAGATCTTGCACATAATAAAATAACCTAGGTCAGATCTTGCTTTAAGAATCTTGTGGACAACAATCTTGATCCCAGGTAAGGTTAGGGTTAGGGTTGGCAATTAGGGTTAGGGACTGAGGTTTTGTTAACACATTCAGTACTTTTCTTGATGTGTTGTAGCCCTCTCAGATGTCAAAGATGCTATTGAAGGTTTGTGATCTTTCAGCAGCTTTCCTGTGTTGTTGACATTACTGCAACCACATTCTGAATAAAATAGTTAAGCATGGGCACTGTGATTAACTAGTTCTACCAAGGGTTAAATGGGAATAGTACTGATGCTACCCCCTTCTATATTTGAATTACAAAATGGGTAGCAGAAGAATTGAAAAAAGGGGTTATGGTGCACAAACAACCCTAAAACAGTAATATGGGTTAATACGTTTTAAAAAATATTTACTTTCACAAACAGAAAAAATACAAAAAAGCAAAGTAACTGATGACTCTAGTTGTCCTAAATGGGAAAAAAATGTTGATGGAGGAAAAAACTTTCAAACAAATGAAGCAGCACGAAAGACTGCACAGTAATAGTAAAAAAGTTATTTTAAAATAAATATTGTTTCTGGTCACTTTGAAATGGCTGTCAAGCTCTGCCCACTGATGACATCACCATCTGGGCTGCATTAAAAGCTTCACTAGTTACAAAAGACTCACAAATTGGATTCAACAGACTGTCAATGCTATTCAGCAAAGTGCATAGATGCAGCACAGATCATGATGTCATCAATGGGCAGAGCTTGGCAGCAGCCATTTTGAAGTGAGCAGAAAGAATATTAATTTTAAAATAACTTTTTCACTGTTCCTGCTGCATGATATAGAATGGTGTGCAGGAGGATATTTGCAGCTTAATCTAAAGTAAGACTTTAAGATGATTAAGGTGTAGACTGTCCCTTTAACATCCAGAACTGTACATAGCTAGAGTAACAGCACTTAAGCTAAAATTTGCCTTTCTAAAATTCTTTGAGGGACTTTGCAGTACTTACAAGACTTCTTAGATATTTGGCGTCACTACCATGGGTTAGAAGTTGTATCCCCTTTTCTGCCCTTGTTCAGTTCTGGTTTCTATAACTGAAACCTGGAACAGGCCAAATCCTTCACAATATGCTCATGTTTTACACAGAAATTACCTTCCCACAAGTCATCACATTTAAGATCTCATTTTCATCCAGAATACAGAAAAAAAATATTTAAAAAACTCAATAAAGTAAAACTTGTTTTTATTAACAAATGTGTTCATATGCCAATAATTTATGGAAGACACACCCTTAAATAGAAAGAGATGATTAATAACATTTTTTATTAATTGCTAGCTTGCCAGACTGCAACAGCAGCTATTTAATTCTGGTTTGCTCTCTAAATACAGCTGCTAATTAGCATGTTACATTGTGCTCACCTCTGTGAAAACTAGTTTAGATTCCCAGAGATGAATTTTAAGGTGTCTTGTGTATTGTAACAGGTTAATGGCTTTGTACATAGGGACACCATTTAGATTTCTTCACTAATAAACTGAAAAGATGCTGTTCAAACACAGAAGGTTCCCACTTTTAAAATTGCTATATTCTTTTGTGCTAAATTTTGTATATCTTGTTACATCAGATTTGAAACAAATGCTTTTTAAGAATGTATTTCTTAGTCTTTGAGGAAACAGTAGTTTCTCTACAATGCTGTAGTTTGAACATAGACTGGTCAAGGGAGAAAATGCTCAGGGCTTCTAGCAAACACAAATAAGGGCATCTAGGGACCACTGTGCAACCATAAGGTGCCTTATTAAAGGGACTATGCACTTTAAAATTCCCTGCCCTGTAATTTGTTCCTAATTATCCATTTTATCTGCTGGAGTGTATAATTTTGTTTACAAATTGCTCCTTTACCTTTATATTGTCATTTGAAATAGCTTCTTTTACCTGCTGAAACCAACACCTATTATATATTATATATATAATTTTTTTAAATGATCATAAATTACTATACAAAATGTATACAAAAGTATTAAAATGATATAAAACTACCTTTAGGTTGCATATATAAACAGTATTATGACATGCAAATATTGCCTAAATGACATAATATGCTGCTGTTTAGACTCCCCTCTCCAAACTGTTCGATTTTACAGATAAAATATTCCACATTCAAACTCCTCCAAAATCCAAATTGATATCTCGGAGAGAGAGCGTTTAGATAAGGAAGCGTTTATTATAATTTATATAGAGTGATAAAATAATGAGTTATGTTTTCCTTGCAAACTCAGCCTATTTTAATAGGTTGTCGGTTTAGGGAACAAAAACAGCTATTTCATATAAAATTTTACATACATGTTATACTCTGCGCTGGAAACATGTTAAGGGGAAACCAATTGTAAGCATATATTTATAAAGAGAAAATAGATATATAAACATTTCACTTGACCCTGATTATTTTTCTTTATATATATATTAAAAAAACTTAACTTTTATTAGATCAAATTCAATAAGATTCAATAAAAAAAACAATTCAAAATGATAAAAAAAAGACTCTATATAATAATAAATATGTTTTCTATCGTTTGTGTTTGCTTATTTGAAAGATGTAATGAATCATATTTGATTATTTAGGTGCTGGTGCTATTACTACATGCAATATTGCAAAATAAAATAAAAGGGTTATTACTAATTCTGTTTTTTCATAGTAATGATATAACCATTTTGCTATTGTGTGCTGTAAGCAGTTTTTCGGAAGTGTTGTCTCCATTGTGCCCTGTTCTGTTCTTGGCATGTATTTCAGCATGATAGGATATTACACAACAGCTGTCTGCTCCAAATGCATGTCTAAATTTAGCAGTGGCAGGGAAAGGGATAATTTGTCAGCGTCTGGCCAGATCAACTCTGCTAGACAATACCATTAAGGTAACATGGTCCAAAATCTGTAGCAAACAGCTTGATCACAAGTTAAATCACAGCAGTGGTTTAAATTATTGTGCTCTCAGAAATCATTACTCTATGGCCTTAAAAGCATTTAGCAGTAAGAGGACCTCTGCGGTCTTTGATACTTTTACAAACTCGTCTTTATGTTCTATAAATATATTGGTCCAGTAAATGATGTCAGAATCTAGTAAGGATCTTCTCTGTATGCAATAATATGTGTAGTGCATTCATTTGGGCCAACAGATGTATAACAGCCATTAAAGGGACACTGTATATTTTTTCCATAACATGTTCCCAAAGATTTCTATTAGCTACATATAGAGTTGCCACCTAGATGGTATTTTAGCCATATGACTGGTATTTTTAAAGTACATATTCAAGTTTATAATAAAGATTAAATATAAAACTAAAGATGCGCATATGGTGAATCTACTTAAGACTGTTGAAATCTAACTGTAAAAAAAGGATCATTTAAAATCAATCCTAGTCCTAGCAGCTAAACGTGGCAGACATAGCTGCATGGTATGTATTTGAATTGATCTTTAGGTTTATTTTTACACTTAATCCTTAACTAAGTATTGACCATTTTGTGTAGAGAGACAAGATAAGCATCCCTGCTCTTCCCACAGGCCCAGTCAATTTGATTGCTCGTGTTCTAGAGAACAGTGTTTCAATTAGCAAAAACAAATATTTCAAATAGAAAAATAAAGCAATTTTCCATACCTTTAATACCCTTCAGCTGGTATAACAAGTCATTAGAAGCAGATTAATGAGAACACATTTTACAGTTTATTGTACTTTAAAGGGTGCTGCCTATTTACATTTATTCCGGCCTGTGTTTCTTTGAGTTAGAGGAGGTCATTGTTAATTTTGTTAATACAAATCTTTATAGTCTTTGTGATAGTTGGACCACAAAAAAATATATAACTTTGTTTATTTCACCTTTTTAAGCTGCTGTATAGCTAATTTAGGGGATCGATCACATTCTATTGGCTATCAGCTCCCGAAAAAGTTTTTTTTGTTCCAGCCACGTTTCTCGAGTGATCACTTTACTATATCATATGGTTAGTTAAAAGCCAACCGCCGTGAACACATTTTGAACATAAAACCTCCTGAAAAGGACTTTTCAAGTGTCAGTGAACATACTTCTAAAGACACTTCAGGTCAGGACAACAACATCTAATAAGTTGCATATTTGATTGTATTTTTCACTTGCACTGATATGATTGTCCCTAACAGTACAGGTATTATTAAAATCTTTTTTTTACAGGAGATCACATATCACAGCTTTCAGAGTTAATTATTGCAATTAATGTCCATTCACACCACTGCCAACCCATCTAAATGCATATTTTAGGTTATCTGAATGGCCATACTGTGCACTGTTTTTCTATGTTTATATGGGCGTTTGACAACTTTCACAAGGATTCTGTTAAATTATATTTATTTCTAGTGTTTCTTAAAGGCCTTGGTTTATTTTGGTGTGAACTGTACACAAAATGACATATACGAGTTGTTGTTCTACATTCCATGTTTAATAATGTTTGCACGGTTGTGAATAAGTTTGGACTTAGGGCGCTTGGAGGTTTATCCCCTATAAAAAGCCGTTCAAGATTGCCCAATCTCGTTTAAGGGTCTCTTAGAAAGATACTAGGCAGCAAGGAAAAAAAAGTTATGTGTTTTGCATATAAGCTCATATATCCGCCATTTTGTGAATGCCATTTGTAGATTTAAGTGCCTATATATATTTAAACGTGTACCCTGTTGACTGTATACAGCCTCTCCAATAGGGATGAATGGAGCTTTAATGAATCGGTACCACGCATATGGAGCTGGAGTGCAATCGGTGCTCCGCCTCCATATAAGGGCAGATGCCTGAGCGTTACAGACGGTGACACTGTGTGTGTGTCACCATCTGTAACGATCTTCTGCTGGAGCCGGCGGGAGTCGGGTGGCGGGTGGGCGGCCTAGCAGGGGAGGCGGGAGGGAGCGGGAGGAATTTGGAGGGGCCCTATGCTACGGAATATAAAATAAACAAAGGGACAGGGAGGGATGGAGCAGCTACACTACAGAAAAGGGGATATGGGGGTGTGGGGGGCCCCCTAACTAAAGATGGGGGGAGGTGGGGGTTACACTATCTACATAAAATATTTAAACAAATTATATAAAAAAACGGTTTTATATGTACTCACTGACAGCTGACAGGTAGGAGGCTAATCTCTACACTAAAGCTAACATTAACCTTTTAAGCTACCTAATTAACCCCTTCACTGCCGGGAATAATAGAATGGTGGGGCGTAGCTACAATTAGCGGCCTTCTAATTACCAAAAAGCAATGGCAAAGGCATTTATGTCTGCTATTTCTGAACAAAGTGGATCCCAGAGAAACTTTTACAAACATTTGTGCCATGATTGCACAAGCAGTATGTAAATAATTTCTGTGAGAAACCAAATGATGGCATTTGGTGGCGAAATGGTCGCATGAAATATACCAAAAATGGGCCTAGATCAATACCTTGGGTTGTCTACTTATTTTTTTTTATATAGATTTGATAGTTAAATAAAAAAAAAACAAGGCTGTCTAAATGGAGTGATAGCAAAAATGCTAAAAAAAATCTCTGGTATTTTGAGCAAGATTTTGTCTGGAAGTCCCGGTAGTGAAAGGGTTAACAAACCTCTAGAATGTCTCAAGTGGCCATTTCAGAGTGTTTAGCATAGGTGCAATGTAAAAGATTGTTTGGAAAAAGCCGGGGAAAAGTCTAACAGGTGAACAAAAACCCTTCCGATGAGTGCCTTAAGGTGCCAAATTCGATAAGACAAAACTATGCTTGAAAAGTGAGCCAAAATATATTGGGATCACAGAGAAGTTTTCTGCTCCATAGTGTAAATAGGGATTTATTAGGTTGAGTTGAAAAGTAGCTGGAAAACAGCTGAAAATGCGGCTCCCAAAAGATTGTGATCAAGGCCTTAGTTATTTTTCTGAGTTATTTGGCATGTTTAGATCCCAAACAGTGCATACAATTTTAAACAACTTTCCATTTTAACTTTAATATCTCATTTGCTTCATTCTATGTCCTATATTTTAAAGCATATGTAGGCTCAGTAGGTGAGAGCTAGCTGCTGATTTGTGACTGCAGATATATGCTTCTTGTCATCGGATTAATGATTGTGTAAATCTAGCTCCCAATCGTGCATTGCTGTTCCTTCAATAAAAGATACCAAGAGAACAAACAAAATTGATAATTGAGGTAAATTGGATGATTACTTAAAATTATAAGCTCTATATGAATCATGAAATAATAAAAAAAGGGTTTCAGGTCCCTTTAAGCCTCAGAATTCAGTATTAGCAAATCTAGTTCCACTCTGCACAGATAAACTGGAAGAAAAATTCTGGGCCGGTGCTAGGATTTTTTGCTGCACAGGCGAAGATATATTTTGCCGCCCCACCACCCCCACCCGATTACCTACCATTCAATTGCTAGTCTTTGACAAACCGTTATAGAGATGTGCTAACAAAACCTAGAGTGTGTGTGTCATTGTGTGAGTAATGTATGTATGTGTGTATGTGTGTGTGTGCATGCATGTCTGTATGTGTGCTTCTGTGTGTATGTGTGTTTTTCTGTCTATCTGTGCATGTATGTGAATATGTATGCGTATATGTGTTTGTATGTATATGTGTGTCTTGTCTAGTTACAGTGGCGGGTGGTGAATTTTGATGATGGTGGGGCGCTAGTCTCCACCCCTTTAAATAAAGCACCACCCATATGGCTCCACCCATTTGAACCAGTTTGGTTCTTCTGTTCTTAAAAAAGAAACAAAAAGGTACACAGTACAAAGAGATTTTTTTAAATTCTAGTCAGTTCAATTGTGAAAACAAAAACAAAGTAAGCAACAGTTGGGGGTTGTGGATAATACAAATCAATTCCCAGAGAGATGACATTAACAGGGCATTGCAGAAACAATCTTGATGACCTATATTAAAGTATAATTTGCATACAAAGAGAGAAGCGCTCTACCAGGAATGAACAACAGCTCAGTGGCTTGTTCTATGGCGATTTACCACCCGGAAGCAGCCTCTTTTAGACCAGTGTGCTTTTCACAGAAGAAAACTTTCCTGAAGTATATCAGTCTGATCCTGCCAAGTAAGGTCAGTCCAGCCCCGAAATACCAGGCAATTCTCCTCTGAACAAGGAACATGACAACCCCAGACGATCGTTTCGGCCTCCTATGGGCCTCGTCAGTGAGGTGCAGCCACATTCCTCTAAGCACACTGGGCAAGGAGTCCACGTCTGGTTTCCCCCATCACCCATAGGGAGACTTCCCCAGGGTCATAATAATTTGTATACAAAGAGAGAAGCGCTCTACCAGGAACGAACAACAGCTCAGTGGCTTGTTCTATGGCGATTTACCACCCGGAAGCAGCCTCTTTTAGACCAGTGTGCTTTTCACAGAAGAAAACTTTCCTGAAGTATATCAGTCTGATCCTGCCAAGTAAGGTCAGTCCAGCCCCGAAATACCAGGCAATTCTCCTCTGAACAAGGAACATGACAACCCCAGACGATCGTTTCGGCCTCCTATAGGCCTCGTCAGTGAGGTGCAGCCACATTCTTCTAAGCACACTGGGCAAGGAGTCCACGTCTGGTTTCCCCCATCACCCATAGGGAGACTTCCCCAGGGTCATAATAATTTGCATACAAAGAGAGAAGCTCTCTACCAGGAACGAACAACAGCTCAGTGGCTTGTTCTATGGCGATTTACCACACGGAAGCAACCTTTTTTAGACCAGTGTGCTTTTCACAGAAGAAAACTTTCCTGAAGTATATCAGTCTGATCCTGCCAAGTAAGGTCAGTCCAGCCCCGAAATACCAGTCAATTCTCCTCTGAACAAGGAACATGACAACCCCAGACGATCGTTTCGGCCTCCTATGGGCCTCGTCAGTGAGGTGCAGCCACATTCCTCTAAGCACACTGGGCAAGGAGTCCACGTCTGGTTTCGCCCATCACCCATAAGGAGACTTCCCCAGGGTCATAATAATTTGCATACAAAGAGAGAAGCGCTCTACCAGGAACGAACAACAGCTCAGTGGCTTGTTCTATGGCGATTTATATTAAAGTATATATATATATATATATATATATATACTGCATATGTGTGTGTGTGTATATATATATATATATATAGCCAAGATGCACAATAATATTCTGTCACCTGATGTGCTACAGACTACTTTCTGTGCCTTCCTTCACAATTAGACTACAAAGAAATATATGCAGCCATCCTCCTATGTGTTTCTAAATATACAGCATTTACCGGTATATAGATATTCAGCAGTTAGCAAATACCTCAGCAGCCCAAACAGACAGAGTAACCCCCATTGCTTGCACTTGTTCATCAGATAATGATTTACAGTTCACTAACTTCACTAGCTACTTTAACCATTTTGTACTGGTACCGGGTGAGTTATGCCATCCAGTGGTGACCTAAGCCCCAAGCTATGTGCATTTAAAACCAGACAGACATACCACTTGTCCGCTCCCAGCCCATTATCCAGCCTCCTGTCAAGCCTCCTGAACAGAGTGTGTGTTGTCAGTGGGAGGCAAAGGAGAAATCCTTGATCCATCCAACACTGTATGAGTTCAGAGTCCTCCTCATAAGTGCACTTTCAAACCGCTACGTGCCTCTACTCTGAAGGTAAATGCTCCACATGGTTTCAATACGGACCGTCATTATGTTAAAAAAAAATTATAGTGTTACTGCTGCAGGTTGAGCGCCCCCATACTAGCTGCAAGCACCGGCCGTGGATAAATATAGATGTATGACTGTGCAGCTTCTTGAAACCCTGGTGCGGTGCCGGGAACCAACCTGGTGGTCTAACACTGCTGGAGCCTGGAGGCCTGCGGCTGCGTGCATGGAGGTGGGTGTACTGGAGGGGGCAGTGTTGGTTGGTCGAGACGGGACGGGGGGGTGTGCCATATGATGCGCTGTGTGCACGCCGGGCTTAGCCAAAAGGAAAATAAACAGGGTTCAGGGACATAAAGTTAAGAGAACATGGAACATAAAGTAAAGAAAAAAAAATCAGGCTGAGGCGCCCTAAGGCGGTTGCTTAGAGCGCCTTATAAATTCCGCCGGCCCTGGAAAAATTATATAGTTACATAAAAAACAAAAGAATCAAGATCTTTCAATACATTTCCAGCAGTCATATTGGATCTATTAAAGGGCAATTGAAGTAAAGACTAAGTCCCTGATATTCTAAAGTTTGCATGCAAAAACGTGAAAAATAAGCTGTTTTCAGTGCACCGTGCCTTAAATTCGCTGTTATTTTCGTATGCATGGGTTTTCCTTCCAGAGTAATTAGTGTTTTGAGTATATTGATAAAAGTTTGCCACCTTTTAAGTTGCGAGAAAAAACAGTGAGACTGTACGGCGGAATGGAGACAATTTCATACACGCCCATGGAACGCCCATGTTCAGCCCATTTTACCACAAAACAACAATTACACTTTATATTATGTACATATAAGTTCAAATTTCCATGTGTTTTTTACACATCCAGTTTACTTAAAATTACAATACGCTGTGCACATTTAATACAATGTATTCCTGTTTAACTGACATTAAAAAAATTAAGTTTTTGATAAAATATGATTTTTTGTAAACAATTGTGTTAGCATTTTTGATGCATTTTAACAATACAATTGTTTCCTGATTATTTTTGTGTAAATGGTTCAATTATTTGTTTTGTAAGATTTTGAAAATTTCGATTTTTGTTGTTGTTGTTGAGGTTTACAGGATATAGCAGGCAAATCATACAGTGACACATGTAAAGAATATTTAATCAGATGCTTACATACTTGTATAATTAGAAATATAACAGAAAAAATATATACATGCTTTAGATATTATTGAATCTGTCTTAAGGCCTTCCATATGATATAGAGGGTCACTCTTGTGCCCCATTGTACCTATTACAGAAAATGAGAAGCAAGGAAGACAAATGAAGATCAGGGAACACTTTTGGATCCCAATTCAAGTAAACCTCGTTTTTTTAAACATAATATGGTATAAACAACTATAAAATGAACATATTAAAAGAAGATGAATATCATTTGAGAATTTCTATAAGTGCTTATAACAAAGTGTATTAACGACAGAGAATAAAAGTGTTTAGAAGGTTGCACTAATTCCAAATGGGTTTGTAGATATGTACCAGAATCAAGAGCTAAGTAACTGTTTTTTGTTCTAAATCTCCTAATATTTTTATTCAAAAGAAGAAGCTACTGTAGGGCTCAAAACAATCAACCCTAAAATTGGGATCTGTATTATACAATGTAACAAAAGGGCTGTGTAGGAGGCATTTCACACTACTATAGACCTGTATGCTTGCTTATGGGGACAGAATATAAAATGTTCTGGATTGGGCTATAAATATGTACCAAATTAAAAGACATAGACATCAAAGGTAACATCCAAGAATAAAATGTCTTGCGTTAAAGTTAATAATGAGCTTTATCTCCTAACTATTAAGATTCCTCTTAGACTTAGAGTACATCCGTGTATCATATATATGCTTGTCTAGTTTGCCATTGCAATCAGTCTAACTAGATGGCAAATCATGGTTTTGAAAAAGTTTATAAAGGGTGTTAAGATGTAGAGGGTGTTAAGATGTTAAGACCTGGAGCATTGTTCACCACTGGTGCTAAAGAGTTCTCAAATTATTGTTATATTTTGAAATAAATAAGCGGACTAAATCTCAGGAAATTGTAACAAGGAGGGGTGAGTCTGATGAGTTTGCTTTACTTCAAGCTAGAAAGATAAAAGCGGTTAGCGAAAGTTTGTCATATATAGCACATCATAGTGGTATTCTGATGTAACTATAGCCTTCCCGCTATCTCAGCCGCAGACAACAGGCCAGGCACTGTACTACAGCAAATATAAATGAGAATGAGGCCTATGTAAATATAAGGTGGTAAGTTTTCAATATAGAAAGGCCAAAGATATGCTACACCCAAGTACTTTTAATGTAGTGTATTGCATTCAAAGGAGAATGTCTGTCAGTTATTGTATACATATGGAGAATCAAACAGCAGTATGAAATGACAAGATAACTCGCAATATAGAAAAGTAACTCTTATGATATCACCCTTTGTGAGTTTAACAAACTACGTCAATATAGTGGATTACATGTTATAAACCTAAAATAAAAAAGCATTCAGGAACAGCTACAAACAGCATAATATCTATACATGAATGTTATGGGGGGGAAATTGTAAACATTTAGCCTATGCCTTCTTTTGTGGCAGTTAGTGAATATGAAACCAAGTTCCGCCTCAACAATGTGTCCTCAGAAACCAGTTCAATGGTTTTTAGTTTGAAGTAGAGTGAAGCCGTATGTAGGACACCAGGATCTTGTCTCCGCTGTACCAGATGTGTGTGAAATAGGACGGTAGGTTGCGGGAAGTTTAATATAAGGTGTGATAGGGAAAAAATATACAACTTGTTTCAAACCTGTTTTTCATTATCAGAAAGCATCAGACACCATCAAACCTTTATATGGCCATATTGAAAAATATCAAATTTTGACATCTTAATAACTAAATTAACTGAACCAATTTACTTCAAAATTATTATGGTTTAACAGAGAAGTAAACCAAGATATAGAAACAGACACATGACTGAGAGCCTTTAGACTGACTAAACGGTCATCAGTATCCACGAAAGTCCAGGAAATTCATTTAAAGTTCTTGTGCCGCTGGTACTTAACCCCAACCAGATTACACAAAATGTTCCCCACTCTAAATGGCACATGTTGGAGAGGATGTGGAGATGAAGGATCTCTCCTTCATATTTGGTGATCATGCCCGAGGTTGCAGGAATATTGGACAGATGTTTTTAAAACAATGTCTGAGATTGTGGGAATTCAGATTCCCAATGCCCCAGAAACCCTACTATTTTGCTCATTACCCACACTAGCAGGACTTGGTAAGCAAGCACTTCTTTTGATAATGCTGACTGCAGCCAAAAAACGTATCCCAAGATACTGGAAAACCCAAAAAATCCCCTCTGGGCATGAATGGAAAGCTCAGGTTGGTGACCTTCTGACGCTAGAAAGATATCACTACCTAAAAACCTGTCAGAACACCATGAAATGATGCTAGAAACCTGGAATAAAACAATTTAGAAATCGCCTGACCTTCCCCCGCTCACCTTGACAGAGAAAACTCCCTTTTTTTTTCTTGCCCCCCTCCCCGTCCTCTTCTTTCTGTACTTTCATCTCTTTCTTGTCTGTTCTTTCTTAAGAACTATTTTCTGAAGAAAAGCCGCATAGGCGCTTAGTCCTATCTCATCTAAATTACTGAAATAGCAAAAAAATAAAAAAATAAATATAGGCTTGAGGGAGTAAAATGACTTATCACGACCCAAACGTAGCATATTGTGACAGACCCCTCTTACCAAAAGGTGTTTTCAGAGAAGACAATGTTTAATCAATACTGTTTAATTTACATAAATTATCAATGCATGTCAACTGTTATATTAATACTGTACTGGCTTGGAGTCATCTCCTTTCCTCTTGTCTGTTTCCCATTATTTTTTGACATGACACATGTAACATTGTCTTTATTGTATAACTTAATAAAGTCTACTTTACAAAATTATTATGGTTTGTAGCAAATTCTACTCTGAGAAAAACTTTGAAATGTTATCCCCCAGATTGTCCAGCCATTGCAAAGTTTTAAGCTTTTTAAAACCAACATATAACATTTAAAGCTTCTTTAAAGAAACTATGGCTGAAAAGGCAGCCATGATATATTACTGATGTTTTATCATTTTGAAACACTGACTAATCAGTTTCCAATATATGAATAACAGACTTGTAAGAGTAAATATTTTATATGATCTAACTGAAGTATATGTATAATGTTTCATACAATTATTGACATATCAAAAAGTATTAAAAATTTATGTAATTCCCACAGAATTTATATTCTAATTAAGGAAGTGTAAATGTATGTTATATTCCAGTACAAACTAAAGTTTGTTTCTGTAAATATTTGGCTGCTTTTCAGGAATGTTGCCCTGTGTTTTGCAGTTCAGTGGATATCAATAGCTTTCTATCAGAAGTAAACAGAAATGCATGCTGAAGTCAGCGAGCAGGATATAGGAGCAGTTAAAGGAAAGAAAAAACAAAAACAATTTTGATAGAATTAGTAGGGCCGGTACTATCCTATTTTAACTAAGAAGCAAATAAGTTTTTAATTGTGCAGTGTACTTAACCTACATACTTCATTTTTTTTATTTGTGTTATATTGAAATAGCTATTTGAGTTGAGACATTTTCCAAACTGCAGTAAGAAAATCCTCTCTTTTTAATATTGCACTATTTCTTGCAAAGTCAGCTCCAGAACAACCATATACCACTAACCCAAAACTGAACATGGCTGCTAAAGGGTGGCTACACAAATATGCCTCTCATCACTGGCCCACCCGATGTGTTCAGCTACAGACCAGAAGTGCATTGCTGCTCCTGAGGTGACTTTAACTATGTGTTTAATTCATTTGCAGGGGTTAAGCACATAGCTAAAGCTTTTTATTATTGCACTGTTTCTTGCTTATAATACATTAAAGCATGTTCCTATTGCATTTTTATGTCCTTCAGCATACAAGAATCTTGTGTCTATTTCTCACGTTATTATTATTTCTAGGCTGTGCCAATGGGTCTCTAATACTTCAAAAATAGTTATTGTTAGCATAAAAAAGGAGCATCAGGATAATGTGGCCTAGATTACAAGTGGAGCACAAAATAAACATGCTCAAGTAAAATCAATAGCATTCTTATTTTTGTTTTCATTTTACAAGTGTAAAGTAATATGATAACGGTAAAGTTAAAGCCTAATGCACGCTAACAACTGCATGTGAGATAGAGCAGGGGAGCCAAATCCCTCACATAATAGGCTTTTAATGGGGTGTGCTGAAAAACTCATTTAGGCTATTACTAAGCTGAAGGTGCGCTTAACTGCTAAAAGGTTTTTATTGAAATAAAGGTTTTATCATTGATTTAATTTTAATTCATTAAAGTTTACAAAGGCACTTATTTTTTAAAATACTTACCTTTTTCTTATGTTATACATAACGCTAGACCTTCGCCCGCAGCCCCTGCTTTCTTTAGCATTTCGATGACAAACTGGCTTCCTCCAATCGTTGTGTGCCCCACAAACTGGATTCCAAAGGGGGCACGCAACGATTGGAGGAAGATGTATTTGTCATCCATATGCTTAAGAAGGCTGAAGATGCAGACGGAGGATCTGCTTTATGTATACCATAACGCAATAGTAAGTATTTTAAAAAATAAGTGTCTTTGTAAACTTTAATGAATTAAACTGCGCCTGTTTTTAAGATTATTTTTTGATCCTGGCTTTAATTCATTAACCCCTTAAGGACCGGGCATTTTAGACAAAAACTGCCCCAAAAGACCAGCATTTTTGCCATCACTACATTTAAACAGAAATAGAGCCCTTTTTTATATTTACCTATCAAAACTATATAATTTTTTTAGTAGACCACCCAATGTATTGATCTAGGCCCATTTTGGTATATTTCATGCCACCATTTAACCGCTAAATGCTATCAAATTTAAAAAATCGTTAACTTTTTCACAATTTTAGGTTTCTCACTGAAAGTATTTACAAACAGCTTGTGCACTCATGGCACAAATGGTTGTAAATGCTTCTCTGTGATCCCCTTTGTTCAGAAATAGACATATATGGCTTTGTCATTGCTTTTTGGAAATTAGAAGGCCGCTAAATGCCGCTGCACACCACACTTGTATTATACCCATCAGTGAAGGGGTTAATTAGGTAGCTTGTAGGGTTAATTTTAGCTTTAGTGTAGAGATCAGCCCCCACCTGACACATCCCACCCCTGATCCCTCCCTGACCCCTCTCAAACAGCTCTCTTCCCTCCCCACCCCCCAAAGGCTACCGCCATCTTAAGTACTGGCAGAAAGTCTGCCAGTATAAAAATAAGTTTTTTTGTTTTTAGTTTTAAATATATTTTCTGCAGGGTAGTATCCCCCTTTACCTCACTACCTCCCTGATCCCCCCCAACAGCTCTCTAACCCTCCCCCCTCTACCTATTTGCCGCCATCTTAGATAGTGGCAGCTATCTGCCAGTACCTAGTTTGCTGCAAATTAGGATTTTTTTTTTTAAATACCCTTTAATTTCTATAGTGTAGCTGCCCCCTTCAATACCCTACCCCCTGCCCCTCCCAGATCCCTTTCTGGCCATGGATCCCTCCCTCGTTTCCCCTCAATGACACAGGTAATTTTTTTTTTT
Source organism: Bombina bombina (assembly GCF_027579735.1). Taxonomy (NCBI): domain Eukaryota; kingdom Metazoa; phylum Chordata; class Amphibia; order Anura; family Bombinatoridae; genus Bombina; species Bombina bombina. Next base: position 1,148,094,068 of record NC_069500.1, on the reverse strand, counting down.
TTGCATTCCCTGTAGGATGGCGAAGCGGTACCACCCGCTACCACCCTCCTTCCGCCCCCTACAGCGATGGGCCACCCACCCGCCTCCCTCCGTCCTTACCTTTCCACCCACCAACGATCAGCACCACGACTGTCCGATGCAGAGAGGGCCACTCTGCAAATCTATTTCTGCAGTGCCTCACAGGGTACGTCGCTGGTCCTTAAGGGCATAACGACCAGCATCGTACAGAGTACGGTACTGGTCGTTAAGGGGTTAAAGTTTACAATCACTTTAACAGATTAGCACGCCTGAAGACCTATCGTAAAGTGTAAGGGTTAAAAAAACTTGCACAAAACACATCACACAAACACATTTAAATAAAATATTACACATATATATACACTTTCCGCTAAATTTATATATATATATATATATATATATATATATATATATTAGTAAAAATGTTTTTTAAAGTTTAAAAGGGATATGGTATATGACAAGGTATTTTACTGGGAGGGGTTATTATGTATATGTATATACACTCACCGGCCACTTTATTTGGTACACCATGATTTCCCCATAGGAATCAATGGGGGAGAGCCGACTGAAAAAAACCTAACACCTGCAAAAAAGCAGTGTTCAGCTTCTAACGCAGCCCCATTGATTCCTATGGGGAAACACATTTTATGTCTACACCTAACACCCTAACATGAACCTGAGTCTAAACACCCCTAATCTTACACTTATTAACCCCTAATCTGCCGCCCCTGACATCGCCGACACCTACATTATATTATTAACCCCTAAACAGCCGCTCCGGACACCGCCGCCACCTACATTATACTTATTAACCCCTAATATGCTGCCCCCAATATTGCTGACACCTACATTTTATTTATTAACCCCTAATCTGCCGCCCCCAATGTCACCGCCACCTACCTACACTTATTATCCCCTAATCTGCCGCCCCCAACGTCGCCGCCACTCTATTAAAGTTCTTAACCCCTAAACCTAAGTCTAACCCTAAACCTAACCCCCCCTAACTGAAATATAATTTTAATAAATCTAACTAAAATAACTACAATTAACTAAATAATTCCTATTTAAAACTAAATACTTACCTATAAAATAAACCCTAAGCTAGCTACAATATAACTAATAGTTACATTGTAGCTAGGTTAGGGTTTATTTTTATTTTACAGGCAACTTTGTATTTATTTTAACTAGGTACAATAGTTATTAAATAGTTATTAACTATTTAATAACTACCTAGCTAAAATAAAGACAAATTTACCTGTAAAATAAAACCTAACCTATGTTACAATTACACCTAACACTACACTATAATTAAATTAATTCCCTAAACTAAATACAATTAATTACAATTTAAAAAAAATATCTAAAGTACGAAAAAAAACCCCACTAAATTACAGAAAATAATAAAATAATTACAAGTTTTTTTAAACTAATTACACCTACTCTAATCCCCCTAATAAAATAAAAAAATAAAATAAAAAGCCCTACCCTATACTAAATTACAAATATCCCTTAAAAGGGACTTTTGCGGGGCATTGCCCCAAAGTAATCAGCTCTTTTACCTGAAAAAAAGTACAATACCCCCCCAACATTAAAACCCACCACCCACTCACCCAACCCTACTCTAAAACCCACCCAATACCCCCTTAATAAAATCTAACACTAACCCCTTGAAGATCACCCTACCTTGAGAAGTCTTCACCCAACCGGGCCGAAGTCCTCAACGAAGCCGAGCAAAGTGATCCTCCAGACGGGCAGAAGTCTTCATCCAAGCTGGGAAGAAGAGGTCCTCCAGACGGGCAGAAGTCTTCATCCAGACGGCATCTTCTATCTTCATCCATCCGGCGTGGAGCGGCTCCATCTTCAAGACATCCGACGTGGAGCATCCTCTTCAAACGACGTCCAGCTGAAGAATGAAGGTTCCTTTAAATGATGTCATCCAAGATGGTGTCCCTTCAATTCCGATTGGCTGAATTCTATCAGCCAATTGGAATTAAGGTAGAAAAAAATCTTATTGGCTGATGCAATCAGCCAATAGGACTGAAGTTCAATCCTATTGGCTGATCCAATCAGCCAATAGGATTGAGCTTGCATTCTATTGGCTGATTGGATCAGCCAATCGGAATTGAAGGGACGCCATCTTGGATGACGTCATTTAAAGGAAACTTCATTCTTCAGTTGGACGTCGTTTGAAGAGAATGCTCCACGTCAGATGTCTTGAAGATGGAGGCGCTCCACGCCGGATGGATGAAGATAGAAGATGCCGCCTGGATCAAGACTTCTGCCCGTCTGGAGGACCTCTTCTTCCCAGCTTGGATGTAGACTTCTGCCCGTCTGGAGGATCACTTCGCTCGGCTTCGTTGAGGACTTTGGCCCGGTTGGGTGAAGACTTCTCAAGGTAGGGTGATCTTCAAGGGGTTAGTGTTAGATTTTATTAAGGGGGTATTGGGTGGGTTTTAGAGTAGGGTTGGGTGTGTGGGTGGTGGATTTTAATGTTGGGAGTATTGTACTTTTTTTACAGGTAAAAGAGCTGATTACTTTGGGGCAATGCCCCGCAAAAGGCCCTTTTAAGGGCTATTTGTAATTTAGTATAGGGTAGGGCTTTTTATTATTTTGGGGGGCTTTTTTATTTTATTAGGGGGATTAGAGTAGGTGTAATTAGTTTAAAATTCTTGCAATTATTTTATTATTTTCTGTAATTTAGTGGGGGGGGGGGTTTCGTACTTTAGATTATTTTTTTTAAATTATAATTAATTGTATTTAGTTTAGGTAATTAATTTAATTATAGTGTAGTGTTAGGTGTAATTGTAACATAAGTTAGGTTTTATTTTACAGGTAAATTTGTCTTTATTTTAGCTAGGTAGTTATTAAATAATTAATAACTATTTAATAACTCTTGTACCTAGTTAAAATAAATACAAAGTTGCCTGTAAAATAAAAATAAACCCTAAGATAGATACAATGTAACTATTAGTTATATTGTAGCTATCTTAGGGTTTATTTTACAGGTAAGTATTTAGTTATAAATATGAATTATTTAGTTAATGATAGGAATTTTATTTAGATTTATTAAAATTATATTTCAGTTAGGAGGTGTTAGGTTTAGGGTTAGACTTAGGTTTAGGGATTAATACATTTAGTATAGTGGCGGCGACGTTGGGGGCGGCAGATTAGGGGTTAATAAATGTAGGTAGGTGTCGGCGATGTTAGGGCAGGCAGATTAGGGGTTAATAATATTTAACTAGTGTTTGCGATGCAGGAGTGCGGCGGTTTAGGGGGTTAATATATTTATTATAGTGGCGGCGATGTCCGGTTCGGCAGATTAGGGGTTAAAATTTTTTTTATTGTTTGCGATGTGGGGGGGCCTCGGTTTAGGGGTTAATAGGTAGTTTATGGGTGTTAGTGTACTTTTTATCACTTTAGTTAAGAGTTTTATGCTACTGCATTAGCCCATAAAACTCTTAACTACTGACTTTTAAATGCGGTACCAGGCTTGACAGGACAGGCTGTACCGCTCACTTTTGGTTAGACTCGTAATACCAGCGTTATGCAAGTCCCATTGAAAATATAGGATACGCAATTGACGTAAGTGGATTTGCGGTATTTTCGAGTCTGACCAAAAAAGTGAGCGGTGAGCCTGTCATTTCAAGACTTATAATACCAGTGGGCGTTAAAATGGAGCGTTGGGACCTCTCAACGCTGCTTTTTAAGGCTAACGCAAGACTTGTAATCTAGCTGTTAATGTTTCTACCATGTTCTTCTATAAAGTGTTTTGTTATTGGAAGGAGATTGTCTTCTCTTTGTCTGCTTTTTTCTGTATCTACAGTGATGCTGGAGAGATGCTCTCTTATGCGGTTCCTTATCTCTCTTACCGTTTTTCAAACATAATGTAGTTTACAGAATTTGCACTTTAGAAGGTACACCACCCCCTTTTCTCTACAGTTAAGGCATCTTTCTATATTAAAAGTCTCTCCAGTTTTTGCAGTGTGAAAGGTGTTCCCTATGTCTGCATGTTTGCATGCTTTACACTCACTGAAGCCGCACTTATGTAACCCTTTTACTTGTAGCCAAGTTGATTGTTTGGCTAATTTGGGATTTGTTGGTGAAACTATCTTTCCTGTTGTTTTTCCTCTTCTATATGATTATAGACAGTTATTTTGTGCTACTTGTGCTAAGCTATTATCTGCTCTTAATATTAGTAAATGTTTTTTTATTGTACTACAGATTTTGTTATACTGTGGTGAATATTGGGTAACAAATTTGATTCTATCTTGACCATATATAAATTTCTTATTGGGTTTCTTTGTTGTTTTTATTAGTTCTGTCTGGTCCACTGCTACGTGGGCATTTTTAATAGTTTGTCTATTGTATCCCCTATCTTTCAAATGTCCATCTAGACGTGCTGCTTCTTTGATGTAATCTGAATAATTAGTGCAATTGCGTTTTACTCTCATGTGTTGACCTTTTGCTATTGCTTTAAACGTTTCTTTCGGGTGGTTACTATTTTCATGTAAAATTGCATTTTTTGAGGTCGGTTTTCTATATAATGTTGTCTCTTCTCTTTTACAATATGTGTTGCCTCTCAGTGTGAGATCCAGATAATGAATCTCTTCTGCTTGCACTTCATGTGTAAATTTTACTTCCATTTGTTACTCTCTACATATCTTAGAAATCTTTGTAATGTGTCCTTGTCTCCTTCCCATATTATAATAATATCGTCAATGAATCTATTATATAGTTTGATTTGCTCTCTGAAGGGGATTCCATCTGCATAGATGTGGCCCAGCTCCCACCACCCCATGAAGAGGTTAGCGTACGAGGGGGCAAATTTTGCCCCATAGCTGTGCCACATCTCTGCAGATAGAACACCCATCCGAAGCAAAAATAGTTATGTGTAAGTAGGTATTCTATCACTTTTAGTAGATACTCTTGTAGTGCTATACCCAGATTACTTCGCCTAGCCAAAAAATACCTCACTGCTTGTAGACCCATTTCATGGGGTATTGAGCTATAAAGTGATACAACATCTAGTGTCACCCATTTACTGTTTTCAGTCCATGCTACCCTACTCAATTTTTGTATCAGTTGTGTTGAGTCCCTGAGATAACTAGTTAAATCTAGGACTAGGGGTTGCAAAATGGAGTCCACCCATTCCAATATAGGCTCCAATAATGACCCTATCCCTAAGACTATGGGTCGTCCCTTCACATCTTTTGGGCTTTTGTGTACCTTAGGAAATACATGGAATACTGGAGTTTTGGGTTGTTTGTTTATTAGAAAATCATTAGTGGCCTTATTAATAAAGCCATTGTCTAGGCCTTCATCCAATAAATGTGTTAACTGATACATAAATTAATTTTTGGAGTCTCTTTGTAAAACCATGTAGCTATTAGTGTCTAACAGCTGTCTCATTATTTATTTTTCATAATTAGTTCTATTTTGTATGACTATGCTGCCCCCTTTATCAGATTTTTTAATGATAATGTTGGGGTTATCAGCTAGCTCCTGTAGGGCTGCTCTCTCTTTTCTTGTCAGATTATTCTCTTGGGGGGAAGTTTTGTCTCCGTATAGTTTTTCTAGGTCATCAACTATTCTTTCCTGAAATTGTTCTAGATTGAATCGGGTAAAATATAGATTTCGGCTTAAAGCCTGTATGTGTGTCTGTTTTGTTAGTGTTATCTTCTAACTGTTCATTTAATAAACTTAGTAATGTTTCTCTAGTACATGAGTCTTGAAAATCTAAGTGAACCTCTGATGTTGGTTTTACCAGATTCTTTTCTGCTTCCATAAATTCAGCTACTTGTGTGTTTAGTGAAAAATGTTTTTTAAGGGATAAATTGCAAACCATTCTATTGACATCAACTATAGTGTTGAATAGATTAAATTTGGTGGTTGGTACGAAATTTAATCCATAACTCAAAACCTTTTCTTGTGGTAAAGTAAGTGATATGTCCGACAAATGAATCACTAGTGATGTCCCGTCTGCTCCAAATTCTTTTTGGCTCTTAGTTGGTATCTGTTCAGTTGCATGTACTTGGTTTTGTTTTCCCCTCCTAAGTTCTGTTTTGTAATTGGTGGTATATTTTTCTGTGCTTGTACTAAAAAAAGCCTGATCGAACTTAGTTCTAGCTGTGTCCACATTGTCAGTTATTTTTAATGCAGGATTAATTGGAAATGTATTAGTGTATTTGTATTGATTTGTTTTCCTTCTAGCTCCCTGTAATTCCATGTTTGGTGTTTCTGTTGTATTGGGTGAGACACTACTGGACTTTTGAGTTCCTTCTTTATTATACAAACTGTCATTGTCTCCACTATTATCGTCAGTTGACTCTGCTTCTGTATCTGAGAAGGTTACCATCTTTTTGCCTTTATTTTTCTGATTACCTTTATTTTGTCTGTAATTCTTTTTATTATTCTCTCTATAGGTATTAGATCTATCCCTCCTATGCCAAATGTGTACTGTGTTGGTCTGATAGTCAGTCCAGTCTCTCAAAAATTTAGTTTGTTTGGTCTGTAGTATATCTTCTGTGGATTTCTCAACAGTTTCTATAAGCAATTCATCAAAACTTTTGTATTCTAATGCTATTTAGTGATGTGCTAGATGTCGTTGGAGTTGTGTAATTTTTGTTTTTATATCTGTCATCTATGGCAAAGATTAATTGATGACATTGTTGTCATCTGGAAGGGGGACCCTGAAACACTAGATTCATTCCTCAGTTATATTAACTGTAATGACCGCAATTTGAAATTTACCCACAATAGTAGTCAAATAAAAATTGAGTTCCTTGATGTAATTCTACAACATGAAGGAAAGAAAGTAATCACTTCTTTATATAAAAAAGAGACTGCCTCCAACAGTTATCTTCATGCCAATAGCTGTCATCATAAAAAGTGGGTTCACAATATATCCTTTGGTCAATTTCAAAGGGTGAAAAGAAACTGCACTAAAGCAACATCCTTTGAAGAGGGAGCCAAAGGATTAGCAATTAAGTCTGAGACAAAAGGCTACCCCCAGATATAATAGAACAAAGTCTAAGTAAAACTAGAGAAATAGATAGAACAATTCTCCTCAATGGTAATCAAAATAGAACCAATACTTCTGCACAAAAGAGAAACAATCTCTTTCTAACTAAATATAACAACTCGGCTAATCATATTGCAAAAATAATATGCAAACATTGGCATGTCTTGAAAGATGATCCAATTTTGAAGGAGATCATAGAGGATAGGCCTAAGGTTATCTTTAAGAAAAACAAATCTGTTAAAAATATAGTGGCCCCAAGTGCTCTAAGAGAAATCAGTTCTAAAAATACTTGGTTGACCGATAACCACAAGGGTTTTTACAAGTGTAAAAGGAAAAATTGTAGTGTGTGTCCATTTGTGGATACTAACAATAAAGAAATAAGATCGAACATAAATAATAAATGCTTTCCAATTAAATCTTTTTTAAACTGTCAATCCAAGTTTGTAGTTTATATCTTGGAATGTAAATGTGGGAAACAATATTTGGGAAGAACAAAACGCACCCTAAAGAGGAGGATTAATGAACATATAAATAATATCACCTCTGGGGATGTTTCCCATGGGGTTTATGACCACTTGAGAGATGTCCATAATAGAAGTACCGAAGGGTTTAAAATTTAAAGCTATAGAGCAGGTTGTATTAGATCAGAGAAGAGGCAATAGAATGCTTCAGCTACGAAAACTTAAAACCTATTGGATTCACACATTAAAAACTTTGGAGCCTTATGGTTTACATAGGGAGGTGGATATACAAGCATTTTTATTGGATTAATGGGTCATATTGATATTCAACTATAGCAACATTGTCCCTAACATTTTGGGAATTCATGTACTCCCTGTTTCTACAAATTTTCAATTTTTAAGGTTTCAATCACTGTTTAAATACTGTATGTAGATTGAATATTTTCCATTATGGTATATTTGTACTTATTTGTTCTTTACAATTTTAACAACTAATAATATTTGAAGAATATGTGAAGAATATACAGGTATTTTATAAATATAAATTATGGTAGTAATAAATTATGGTAGTATACATTATATGTTTGATTATTGATTATTTAAATACATACTATTGGTTTTAGAGTGAAGTAACAATTGAACAGTTGAATGTTTTTATTTGTATCAATGATGCTAATGTAATGTTCGTTCCAAAAAATCAAAGTTGGTCTTTAACCTAATATTAGATATCTAAGGAGCGGCATTACTTTTAATTGAGCTGAGTGACGTGGGGGGGGGCGAATCCAGCACGATCGCATTTATGGAGATTCCTCAGTGGGCGTGGACAATCCTCTGATGAAGCGGTGACACAACCGCAAAATGCATAAGGCCACGCCCACCTTACGTCAATTTTTTGCGATCAGCTATACTGGAGAGCTCTGTGTGAGCGTGTATCACGTATTGGATGCGTTAAGTATCGCTTTTGTTATGAGCTGCTTATTATATTTTCATTATTTTATATGTTTAACCAAACTTTTTCTTTTCTTTTACTGAACTCTTCTCTGAAACTGCAGATATATTACTTCTGTATTTTCCAATAAGTGATGTATCGTTAACAACTTACTTTTAGCCTAATAAGTATGTATCAGTACATCTTAAAGTTATGGCTTCTCCCATACATCGTTTTCTAAATATCTGAAACTCAAGGTAAAATCCAAGGCTTCTCTGTACAGTATCAACTTCTCAATCCAATTAGCCAACTAGCCTCTGGTCACATTCCAAGAAAACATATCTCCCAAATTTTAACATAGAGGACCTGTTTTTTTTTCCCTTTCCTAGTAACCACTAATCACGTAAGATTTATTGGCCAATCATTATCAGCCAATTAGCTCTCTGCTTTGTAAGGAACTGTAATAGTATAAAAATGCATGTATATGAAAATGATTTAGTCTTGCGTTGCTGTTTTTTGTTCTGGGACACTGTTTCAACAGTGTAATAAAGATTACCTTTCCTGAGGTGAGCCCTTGTTTGATAAATATCTGGTCTGGACCTCTTTATTACTGCACCTGAGACGAGCTCACTCACGACAGTAACTTGGCGACTCTGGTGGGACGTGCTTCAGGTCGACCTTTCCGTGCCTCCCTGGCTGGGAACCAACATCTGTGCGCACCCATCTGATTCAGGTCTGTAGCTTACCTGTTGGAGGTTTTGTCTTGTTGGCCAGGGAGTCCCGGGGGCGATAAGGGAGTACGTCCTGAGGAACAGACCACAAACAACGGACACAATCTACCCCTTGGACCAGTCTGTGAGTGTCTTCTTGTCTTTTGTGTTCATGTACGTGTAATATATGTTGTGGGTCTTTTACCCTGTTTTTGTTTTATATACTGGATCACTATTAAATTCAGTGGGACATCTGTCTGGCAGTTAAACACCATTAGGGTGCCAGCCCACTATAAAATAAAGTTTCAGGTGGTAGGGATTTTACAGAGGCAGAAATAGTGATCCAAGACATATTGTGACTTGAGACTATAGTGCTAATCTCTCCCGCTAAGCAGGGACGTTGAGGTAGTGTCCGTCCGGTAACTGCAGGGACTTGATTGACTATAGTGCTAATCTCTCCCGCTAGGCAGGGACGTTGAGGAAGTGTCCGTCCGGTAACTGCAGGGACTTGATTAGGGATTGAAGTGAGGTGTGGATTTTGAGGAGTTAAAGTGCCCCTGTTTTTGGTCTAATTTTTGTAGACTGGGCACTTTGTCATCAAAATTTACATTCACTTTAAGGAACAGGGATATAATAATGGGATCCCGGCTGTCTAAAGTAGACAAAGACTCTCCCCTTGTTAAAGTATATGCAAATTAGGGAAAACTCAGTACTGCTTGGTTATAAAAAAAAATAGACTTTATACTTTGTGCACAGAGCTCTGAGTTTCCTATACTCTCTGCCTTGAGCCTGAATTAAGGTGGCCGAGATTTGGGTCCTTTGAGCTCCCTAAATTAATTGCCCTCCACAATCTTCTGGTTGATTTATGCCCTGACCGGATGGACTACTATTATCTTTTTGAGAATAGTAGGGTTGCGGACGTCAAAACCCAAATGAAAATGTGTTTTCTGTATTACTAAAAGTTTCATGTATGTTAACATTGCTTTAGAATAAATGCTGGGAGTGAAATATTTGAGGTATGCGAGTTGATATGAATTTTGTGTACAATCGCTGCAAAAGAAAGCTGGCCTTGATGTTTGATGCAGGCTGGAGCTGTGTGTGTGTATCAGGAATTCTAAGCTAAGAAATTTGATGACGTAATGATTTGCTTGTTATTGCTGTAACTTGTTTTTAAAGTCATATGTATGTACTTAATTTTGTACGCCAATAATAGCATTTTTTTTTTAGTTTTAAGTGATATTTGTTTTATGTATGGGCTGATAAGAGATTTAATTTTCCATCTGTTTGAGGCATATAAAATATATGCGAGTGAAGTAACTAAGGACTTTGAAACTGCGATGGTGTGTGTGATTTTTGTCACGCTCTAGTAAATATGAGAGTTTTTCTGGTATATGATGGGTTAAGTATGTTGTATTTGCAAGAAAAGATAAAAAAACAAAAAACGTGTCTTGTTTGCCATTGGAGTTCTGCTTCTTTGCTGTATTATGGACTGTGTTTCATTAGATGTATCTAAAGTATTTGGGTCTGTTTCTTTTGCAATAAATATTTAAGTATATGCAGGTTGTGATGCAGTGGGGAGGTGGAGTTTTGATGGTAAATAAGACAATAAGGTTGAATATGTAATATACATGATAAATGGTCAGCCCTTATGGGGACAGTACACTGTAAAATTGTTTTTATATTGATGTATTTTCAATGGCTTGTTATACAAGCTGCATAGTATAAAATGTAGGAGAAATTGCATTTGCAAGTTTATTTGTAAATATGAAGTAGCTGGTTTTGTGTTTTTTAAAACACAGTTATTGCAATGGGTTGAATTTCAGATAATAAGCATATTTCATTGTGTTCGTTATCTTATATTTGTCTGTAAAACTGGAGCTCAGTGCTTAGACAGAGCAATGGAAAATTGTAATTTTATTACCTAAAGGACCAGTTCACTCATGGGAAAGGGGTTCATGAGTAGCAATAACACTGGATTAACAAGAAAAGAAGATAATACATAAAATGTAGTAGTTTGTAAAATATATTATTTTTTTTACATTTTTTAGTTTAATCTTTTATTTGTATCAAAATATTCATGACAATAAAACAGTTTCAAACAATAATTATTACACTCCAATGGTCAAAACATATTACATGGTAAGTTCTTTAGCATATTGCATGGTAGGTTTTTTTAACAGTCCCGCAGAGTCCAAATTCTGAAAGTCCATAGGAAAAATTGCGTGTTCACCTGAGGCGATTCTATAAAAGGTAGGACCTGATTCTATAATGCTAAAATCTTATTTCACACATTTCGACAACAATTTTTAATATATTTAAACTCTAATAATCAAAGTAGATTACACATAAGGTTCTCCGATAAGTTTGCAGAGTTCATCTGGTCGGGGTACATATAGTGAGATCTATGCTCATACACCAATAATGCAATAGCAATTTCTTGTATGTAACTCCTAAGCCATCACTGATCATGAGGTAAAGTTGGGTAATTAGGTGGTTGTGTCTGAGATGTGTAGTTGGTAATGGGGTTATGTTAGTTTAGTTCTGGTACAATCTACTTGCTGTGTTCGGCTACCACTCAGTTCTGGCTGTTACTTATGTGACTAGAGAGGTATATAGTGTGTTGGGAAGTTGGGTGGTGTGTTTCTTCTTGTTGGAGAGGAATTTCCCATGTACAGCCTTGTAATTTGTCAGTAGAGAGGAGCGTTACAAGAAAGACTTAGTTCTGTTTTGTATAGTAGTATGATTCCCAAAAATATAGCATCTCGGCATAGAACTCCAATCTGCCAGTTTTATAGTAAAAGAATCTCTCCATGGATAGATTCGTTTCCATTTGTGTTTTCCACATTAATAGGGTTGGTGTGGACTCGGATTTCCACAGCCTCGGGATTATTTGTTTGGCACTGCATATGGCTAAGTGGAATAGAGATGCATACTGCTTAAACTGGAATTTGTGCAGGATATGAAATAAATATATCAAGGGGTCTAAGGCAATCTCAAGATTTAATAACCTGCTCATTTCTTGGTTAATGTCTATCCAAAATTTTGAAATCTTAGGGCATTCCCACCAGATATGGTAAGGTGTACCTACTCCTGAACATTTCCTCCAGCATCTATCCGATGCTTCTGGGAATATATATTTTAATCTATGGGGAGTGAGATACCACCGGAGCAAGAATTTATAATTGGTTTCCAATAAAGTGGCTGAATGTGCGGATTTGCTGGTATGTCGAAAGATATCGAGCCACTCTTCTTCGGAGAGAGTGTATGGAAGTTCTCTATGCCAAGATACTATTGTGGAAGTTTGCTTGGGGTCTGATGGCGTGAGTAAGATTTGATATAAGGTGGATATAGCATGAGTTGGGGGTGAGCTGGAAGTGCAGAGTTTTTCGAAAGTGGTGCGATCTCTTGTCGTATGATGTTTGAGTTTATGGGTGTGTGCAAAGTGTTTAAGTTGTAGATATTTAAACCAGTCAGTGAATTGTGTGATTCCTAGATCTACTAATTGTTGTTTAGGTATCAGTTTGTTCGCCTCTAATAGTGTATACAGTGGGAGGAGGTTGTCAAGGGTGCTCTGTGATTTAGGCGTGACTAACATCCCTGTTGGGAAGTCTGGGTTAGACAAAACAGTCGTCAGGGGGGAGGGGACCGTTGAGATATGTGGGTTTCCAGCTATAGTCCGAGACCAGATGTTGAATGTTTCTCGTATTATAGGGTAGATTTTGATCAAGGCTGGGTGGTTCCCAATCGGTTGCCAACAGTATGCACCGAGTTGGGGGGACCCGGTCAAGTCGTGTTCTAACATCAACCAAATCTTGTCGTGTTTGTTATGGGTCGTGCACCAGTCTATCAGTCTCTTTAAAAAAACAGCAGTTCGATACTTAACTACGTCTGGTACTCCCAAACCCCCATATGTTTTTGATAGATAAAGAGTTGTTCTAGCTATTCTAGGAGGTTTCTTTTTCCAGATATACGAGTTCATCACAGACTGGAGTCTGTTAAGGTAGGTATCTGAGAGCGGTATGGGGACCGTTTGGAACAAGTAGAGGATCTTGGGGAGGATGGTCATTTTGGCTACCCCTATCCTGCCCAACCAGGATATATTTTTATTTAGCCAGGCAGATGTATCTCTGGTTAGGGAGTTTAAGAGTGGTTCATAATTCAGTTCAAATAGTTGTTGAACAGTACTGGCGAGGTGAACACCTAAATACTTCAGTGAGGACCTCTTTATTTGATATGGTACCTGTGAGCCGAGTGTTTGGATGTCAGTCTCGTTTAAATTTATGGGGAATAATTCGGATTTATGTTTATTAACTAAATAATTAGAATGGAGGCCAAACTCCTCCAGTGTGCTCCGTGCCGCAGGTAGAGCCACAGTCGGTTGGGTTAATGTCAGTAGTAGGTCGTCTGCATAAAGTGCCAATTTATGATGGGTGGAGTTTATAGTAAGTCCAGTTATTGCAGGATTGTCACGTAGTTTAGTAGCAAGAACTTCCATTGAGAGAACAAATAATAAGGGTGACAGAGGGCATCCTTGTCTGGTACCATTTAGGATAGGGAAAGAGTTGGAAAGTGTACCATTAATTTTAATCTTGGCAGTGGGGTTAGTATAAAGGGCTAGAATTTTTTGGATAAAACTGTCTGGGAAGCCAAATTTCTGTAGAGTAACTTTTAAAAAGGTCCAGTCTAGTCTGTCAAAAGCTTTTTAAGCGTCAGTCGAAAGTAAAATAAAGGGAATGTCATGTATAGTTGCATATTGCATTAAGTGCAAGATTTTTACAGTGTTGTCTTTAGCTTCTCTCTGCGGCACGAAGCCCACCTGGTCTGGATGGATCAACGAAGGGAGTACTTTATTAATTCTGGTGGATAGAATTTTAGCATATAGCTTAATATCTATATTCAGGAGAGATATTGGTCGGTAGTTTGATGCAATAGTCGGGTCTTTACCTGGTTTCGGTATGAGTGTAACTACTGCCTCAAGCATAGAGGAGGGTAGGCCATGAGATTCATCTATATAATTAAAAACTGAAAGTAGATGTGGGATCAAAAGATGTTTGAATTTTTTGTAATAACCGCTAGTGAAGCCATCCGGCCCAGGGCTTTTCCCCTGTTTTAATGAGTTTATAGCATTGGTGATTTCTTCAGCTGTTATTGCCGAGTTAAAGGGGCTAAGATCTTCTGTTGGCAGTTTAGGTAGTGTAACAGTGTCCAAATACTTGCAACAGTCAGTAAAATGTGTCTTAGTGTTCCTGTGTGGCGTCAAATTATATAACATTGTGTAGTAATCTCTGAAGATTTCTGTCATCCTCTTAGTCTCCACTGTTAATCTACCAGAAGGGTCTTGTAACATAGGAATGTAGTGGGCTGATTGTTTGGTTTTAAGTGCTCTCGCTAAGAGTTTCCCGGGCCTGTTTCCCTCTAGAAAAAATTTCTGTTGCAATTTTAGTGCTTGTTTCTGGGCAGCTAAATCTAGAAATTCTTGAAGTTTCTGCTTAGCCTGATCTCTTGTTGATTTTAGGGAGTCATCACATAGATTGTTCTTATATAAATTCTCTGCGCTTTGGTAAGAAGCAGTAAGGTCTGCTTGTTGTGATCTATTAATTTTATTTTGCAAAGCTTTAATTTTTATCATTTCACCCCTAATGACACACTTATGAGCCTCCCAAAGTGAGAATGGGTTTATGCTTGGGTTGCTGTTGTGTTCAAAGTAGTCCACTATCGACTTCTCTACTTGTTGTAATAGTGGTAGTTCATTAAGTATAGTGTCGTCAAATCGCCATTGAAATGGTTTAAAAGGGAGTGAGGACCAGTGTAACCGGCACACAACTGCCGAGTGGTCAGACCAGCTGGTCGGTGTGAGGTCAGATGAGGTCACTGAGGAGATAGTGTTATGGTCTGTGAATATGTAATCTATACGGGAGTGAGTGTTCTGTGGTGCTGAGTAATAGGTAAATTTCTTATTATTCGGGTGCTGGACTCGCCAGACATCATGGATTCCCAGTAGTGTCAGGTCTTCTCTAATGGACCTAAGTGACTTTTTCGACACTAGTGATTGTGCAGTAGAACTATCCAACATTGGGTTCAGCGGGGTGTTTAAGTCGCAGCCTACAATGAGGGACCCCTTGTAAAAGGCTAAAATGTTATTAGTTATCTTGCGAAAGAAGGGAGCTTGGTGCATGTTAGGGGCATAAATATTGACCAATGTAATTGGTTTCCCTTGAAGTAATCCCCTCAGGGCTAGATATCTCCCCTCACTGTCCCCATCTGTTTGTTGGACGTGGAACTGTACTGAGTTATGAAGTAGAATACTGACTCCTGAGATTTTTTTGGATGGGTGACTGCTGTGATAGTGTCTGGTGTATGTGGACGTGAAAAATCCTGGTTCTTGTCCTGCTATGTAGTGTGTCTCCTGTAAGAATAAGATGTCTGCTTGTCTATGTTTAATGTCAGTGAATGCTATGCGTCTTTTGTGAGGTATGTTAAACCCTCTTACATTTTGTGTCATACATACAATTGTTGTTTTGTCAGCCATTACCTGTTTAATGGGTCAATATCTGTCTGAATGCTAAATCTATCCATGAGACTGTAAGAGCCATTTAAGAATGTTGTGGAAGGTGCATATACCTGGAGTTTGTTAATTATGGGTAGGTAGAGTGTAAACAAAAGTATCAATGTAAACAGTGTTGAATCAAACTTAAACCGTGTAAACAATAACCAAAACAATAACATGAGTAAAAACAAAAACAAAAACAATAACAAATAACAAATGGTTTGACATAACATGTCACAATTCAGGGGGAAATTAGTTTGCCCCTAATAAAGAAAAATCTTATAAGTAAATTTATGAACAATTACAAGGACATTGTGTCGTTTATCGACAATTAATATAGGACTGTGTCAAATCTTTATGTACACATATTCAGTCTCTTTACTTGAGAGTCCAACAGATGAAAGTATGCTAATGTTCATAGTGAAAGGAAGGAAAAGGTAATTTAACATATAGATAAAATGGATTTATCTCACCCATTCAGGTCCTATCAGCGTCATCCTTGATTGTCCACAGGTGCAAGATCTTGGGATTTCTTCGGTCTTTTAATTTTATGCTGCTGCCATTGTGCTTTAGGAGGTCTCGCTGGTTTGAGTGTCACTTCTGATTCTTCATCTTCTCTTGATATTGTTGGTTGAGGGGGGTCTATCCCTAGTGCCACACATAATTCTGGTATATCGTCCAAAGATTTACATGACAGCTTATTGCCGCCATGGGAGATGTTAATAGAACACGGAAAGCCCCATCGGTATGGTATTCCTTTAGCTCTGAGAAGCGTTGTTAAATGTTGGTGTTCTTTTCGCCTTTGCAGAGTACGAAGGGCCAGATCTGTGAATATTTGCAGGTGGCAGTTCTGGAAATTGATATCCTTAATTCGTCTGGCAGCTTTCATGATGTCTTCTTTGGCTTGGAAATGTGTCATCTTGAGAATTACATCTCTTGGGGGTGCTTGATCTGGAGGCTTTGGTCTTAGAGCCCTGTGAGCCCTATCCATTGATAGATCTGTAGAAGAAGTGGGGCCCAGTAGAAAAGAGAAGAGGCCTTTAAGGAATTCAGGAATGGTGTTGGGCAAAGTTGTTTCTGGGATCCCTCTAACACGAAGATTTTGCCGTCGCTCTCTATTCTCTAAGGCCTAGATTTGGAGTTTGGCGGTAGATGGGCTGTTAACGCTACGCGGGCTTTTTTCTGGCCGCACCATAAAATTAACTCTGGTATCGAGAGTCCAAAAAAATGCTGCGTTAGGCTCCAAAAAAGGAGCGTAGAGCATTTTTACCGCAAATGCAACTCTCGATACCAGAGTTGCTTACGGACGCGGCCAGCCTCAAAAACGTGCTCGTGCACGATTCTCCCATAGGAAACAATGGGGCTGTTTGAGCTGAAAAAAAACCTAACACCTGCAAAAAAGCAGCGTTCAGCTCCTAACGCAGCCCCATTGTTTCCTATGGGGAAACACTTCCTACGTCTGCACCTAACACTCTAACATGTACCCCGAGTCTAAACACCCCTAACCTTACACTTATTAACCCCTAATCTGCCGCCCCCGCTATCGCTGACCCCTGCATTATATTATTAACCCCTAATCTTCCGCTCCGTAAACCGCCGCAACTTACATTATCCCTATGTACCCCTAATCTGCTGCCCCTAACACCGCCGACCCCTATATTATATTTATTAACCCCTAACCTGCCCCCCACAACGTCGCCGCCAGCTACTTACAATAATTAACCCCTAATCTGCCGACCGCAAAGCGCCGCCACCTACGTTATCTTTATGTACCCCTAATCTGCTGCCCCTAACACCGCCGACCCCTATATTATATTTATTAACCCCTAATCTGCCCCCCTCAACGTCGCCGACACCTGCCTACACTTATTAACCCCTAATCTGCCGAGCGGACCTGAGCGCTACTATAATAAAGTTATTAACCCCTAATCCGCCTCACTAACCCTATCATAAATAGTATTAACCCCTAATCTGCCCTCCCTAACATCGCCGACACCTAACTTAAATTATTAACCCCTAATCTGACGACCAGAGCTCATCGCTACTATAATAAATGGATTAACCCCTAAAGCTAAGTCTAACCCTAACACTAACACCCCCCTAACTTAAATATAATTTACATCTAACGAAATTAATTAACTCTTATTAAATAAATTATTCCTATTTAAAGCTAAATACTTACCTGTAAAATAAATCCTAATATAGCTACAATTTAAATTATAATTATATTATAGATATTTTAGGATTAATATTTATTTTACAGGCAACTTTGAAATTATTTTAACCAGGTACAATAGCTATTAAATAGTTAAGAACTATTTAATAGTTACCTAGTTAAAATAATAACAAAATTACCTGTAAAATAAGTCCTAACCTAAGTTATAATTAAACCTAACACTACCCTATCAATAAATTAATTAAATAAAATACCTACAATTACCTACAATAAAACCTAACACTACACTATCAATAAATAAATTAAATACAATTTCTACAAATAACTACAATTACATAAACTAACTAAAGTACAAAAAATAAAAAAGAACTAAGTTACAAAAAATAAAAAAATATTTACAAACATAAGAAAAATATTACAACAATTTTAAACTAATTACACCTACTCTAAGCCCCCTAATAAAATAACAAAGACCCCCAAAATAAAAAAATTCCCTACCCTATTCTAAATTAATAAATTTAAAAGCTCTTTTACCTTACCAGCCCTGAACAGGGCCCTTTGCGGGGCATGCCCCAAGAAAATCAGCTCTTTTGCCTGTAAAAAAAAACCCATACAATACCCCCCCCCAACATTACAACCCACCACCCACATACCCCTAATCTAACCCAAACCCCCCTTAAATAAACCTAACACTAAGCCCCTGAAGATCTTCCTACCTTGTCTTCACCTCAACAGGTATCACCGATCTGTCCTGGCATCCGGTGCTGAAGAGGTCCAGAAGAGGCTCCAAAGTCTTCCTCCTATCCGGCAAGAAGAGGACATCCGGACCGGCAAACATCTTCATCCAAGCGGCATCTTCGATCTTCTTCCATCCGGTGCGGAGCGGGTCCATGTTGAAGCAGCCGACGCGGATCCATCCTCTTCTTCCGGCGTCTCCCGACGAATGACGGTTCCTTTAAGGGACGTCATCCAAGATGGCGTCCCTCGAATTCCGATTGGCTGATAGGATTCTATCAGCCAATCGGAATTAAGGTAGGAATATTCTGATTGGCTGATGGAATCAGCCAATCAGAATCAAGTTCAATCCGATTGGCTGATCCAATCAGCCAATCAGATTGAGCTCGCATTCTATTGGCTGTTCCGATCAGCCAATAGAATGCGAGCTCTAAATCTAGGCCTAAGTCTTCTAGTTTGTCTTGCAGTTGTGAAAGCATTGAGTCGTGTATATTAGCTGTAGTTTGCAAATTGGAGAGTTCGTGACTCATAAACTCGTTATCTTCTTCTAGGGCTTCTACCCTATTACCAATTTCTGACATATCTTTTCTTAGATTGGCTAATTCCTCTTTTATACAATCTCTAACCTTGACAACTATGTTATCCAGATCGTGTTTAGTTGGTATAGTTGCCAGGAAGGATTTAGTTATTTGCACAGAGTCTTCCATGTCACTGTCCTCACTGTCTGAGGGTGACATCTCAGGTCTCTGTGGTGTGGCTTGTTCAGATAGGATAGACTGTGAGGTTTCTGCAGGTCTAAAGAAAGAGCTCACTGAGTGTTTTGTTGCAGCAGGTTTTTTTGTATCTCTGCCCGGTTTAACTATCTTTTTTGGTGACATTTTCATGCAGTATTATAACCTGATTCCTTTCCCTTAGTTTGTTATCACTTTCATTCATTAAGAATTAGACCAGGATAGAGGATCAGTTCTTATAATGATGCTTGGAGAGTAAGTTAGAAAGCTCCCTTAGCAATTGTGAGCTGCGATTGTATTAAATGAGGCAGTATGCTAGCATGGCCAGTATTGTGCTCCCTTTCAGTACTTAGGCAGTTTCTATGTGCTGTATAGTGAATTTAGTCAAGCAGCCAGGCCATCTGTAGTTGCTGTAAATAAAGGATGTCAAAACCTTTCTTGTTTCCATACCATGCTTTCTTTTTCAGATCCCAGTCTCTGTTGTGAAGTGTGTCTACGTTGCTGCTGCCTGTTATGTCACAGTTCATATGAGACTAGTCATTGACAAATACATATCAATAGCGAATATATTCGATTAGTTTAGTTTAATGCCTGTGGTGATGGGATTATGTATACTCTTATGCAGCGTGTCACGTCTCAGGGCTATGGAGATGGCGGTTATGATAAGGTTCCGTGTCTATAGTATCTCACCTGACCCGCATTCTACAATCAGGAATTACCTGTGTGCCATAGTCTTCTCCGGAATCCTCTGCTTCACTGTGCTGATTGAGATGGAGATCCGGAGGATTCCGGTGTTACATTTCAGCCCCAGGCTCCAAAAATGGCGGCCGCGACTTAGGCCTCAAACCTTAGTGGCATCAAAGATCTAGCTGAGGCAGTTTGGTCGCCACCCTTCAGGTCTCCATCTGTTCCGGAGGTGAATTTAGAGTATTGTTCCTCCAATCTGTGCTCAAATGCCCCTGCAATAGCTATCTTGGGCAATTTTGGTCGGAGCTCACATTAAAGTGCGGCCATCAGTCACGCCAGCCGGCTCCGCCCCCCCTTTTTTTACATTTTTTATCTTCTTTTTTGCAGTTCAGCTAAATGTCCCTGGAATGCCCTGATAAAAGGGAAGTGCTACAATGCTCTATTACCCCGCCCCATGGCCAATCAAAGTGCTTTAGTAAATGATATGCTAAAAAGACAGTAAATCTCCAATGTGCACACACAATCGGCAGCTAACAAAATAAATTTAAATATCACTCCCCACACTTTAAATTTAACTTTCTCTGGGAGCATAATAATTGCATAAGACCTGGATGATTTTCTATATTTTTACTTTAGTTTGTTTTACAATAGTTTGCTTACATAATCACCTTGTGCAGACCTTTCCTTGTATATATATACAGTATAATATAAAATCTGTGAGACTGGCAGTAAAAAAAAAAAAAAGAGTTACATTTGCTTTCCAGCTGATTGAGGCTTCATGCCGATGTGGATTTGACTTCTGAGTTGAATACATACAGGTCTGTGTAAAAGTCTGTTCTAATACAGGAGTGGAATTGCATGTTTGCAAACGTTTTTTTGTTTTTTTTTTAAGTTGCAAACTGAGAGATATCACTGACCTGAATGTATTCAAGCTCTAAGAAAAACTGCTCACTGCTCAACACGGAGTCAGGGGGTGGAGCAAGTGCTATGCACAGAAGGCAGGGAAACTAAAAAAAAAAAAATGTTTTAAAGAGGTACTAGAAAACTGATATAAAATCTGAGATTTCAAAAAAAATATTTACAGAGAAAGAAAATGAAGTTTATTGTATGCTCAGCACTAGTATATTTAACTATGTCAGCAGTTTCAATTCAAAATATTCTTAATTTGGGTAAACTGTCCCTTTAACTATCCTGCACCCCACTGTGAGTGTGGTTTCTTATGCTGGCTTGTTTTCTTAGGCTGATTGATAGCTGAGACTCCAGTATAAAACTTTTACTATAGGTGGGAATACCACAGGCTAAATTAGCTATTTAAAATGCCAAAATAGAGGAATGGAGCTTATACAGGGACATTCTTTACACATTTATCTGCCACACACAGTACATCTCTTACTCAATCAGAAAAATACACAAAAAATTTTTAACCAACGTCTCACTAGGTATGAGACATTGCTTCTTGTACCTTCTAATATCACTATCATCCACTGCACCTCTCTCAACCCAGCAACTTTGTTACCTCTGCCTGATGATGGTACCCCACACTATGACTGTTTATCTGTATCTCTCTTTTCCTCCAAACCAAGGGATGAACTCTCTGATGTGCCTCTACCTGACCTGGATTGGACACTGTTCTGTGATGGAAGTTTGAGGATGGTGAATGTTTCTGCTGTAGTCATGACAGATTCTGTTATAGAGGCCGAGCCCCTCCCATCTCACTACAGTGCCCAAGCGGCTGAGCTACATGCACTCACACTTGCTTGTCAGCTCTCAAAGTACAGGTCAGTAAACATTTACACTGATAGTAAATATGCTTTAGGAATTGTATATGCCACTGGTCAATTATGGAAATTAAGGGATTTTCTAACTTCTGCTGGTACCCAAATTGTCAATGCACCACAAGTTTCTGCCCTCCTTGACTCAATCCATTTACCCACTTCCATCTCTGTCATGCATTGCAAAGCACACACCCACTCACAGGAACCCATTTCACTTTGTAATAGTTATGCTGATCAAATTGCTTAGCATGCAGCTTCTCTGCCATTTACACTACATTGTCTTCTCTTTACACTTCTCTTCCTGAACAAACTGTTCACCTCTGGACTGTTCTTGGTCTTACCTATGACTCTTTTGGTATCTGGTCCACTCCAGATGGATGCCCTGCTCTACCTCAACCACACCTCTCTCATATGCTATCCTTTCTGCATAACCAAACACACTGAGGTACCACACAACTTGCTGAAACCCTTAACAGACAGTGGTTTGCCCCCCCCCCCATCAAGCTGCAAAATGGGTTGTATTGAATTGTGAGACGTGGTCAATTCAATCCAAGGGGGGAACCTAAAGGCCCACCAGGCGGATGCCCATGGGCATTTCAAACTTTTGAATGTTTACAAATTGACTTTTCTGACATATCTCCCTGTAGGGGTTTCAAATATTTACTTGTGATAGTGGACCAACATACTGGATGGGTCGAGGCCTTTCCTACAAGAACTGTGAAAGTCCAAGAAGTTGCCAAGTGAATGCTAAAAGAACTCATACCCAGGTTTGGCCTCCCAGAGTAATTGAATCTAACAGAGGAAGACATTTCACAAGTAATATTATTCACCAACTGACATTAGCCTTAGGCTTTACTTGGCATCTCCATACCCCTTGGCATCCAGAAAGATCAGGCCAAGTGGAAAGAAAGAACCAGACCCTAAAACAGACTATTGCTAAAATTTGTTCTCAAGCAATCCTTAAATGGGTAGATGCTTTGCTGCTAGCACTGTTTGGGACTCGCACAAACCATAGGGGGACCCTCAAGCTCTCACCATTGTTTGGTAGGCCACCTCCTTTGTATAGTGCCAACACCTTACACCTGCCTGACCTTGCAGTAGGTGATGTATAATTAACTGCCTATCTTTTGCAACTGCAAAAGCAATTACATTCTCTCCACAGACATGCCTCTCTCTCTCAGCCCTTGCCATTGGATGTGACTGCACACCCCTTCCAGTCAGGTGACTCCATTTTGGTCAAGACTTATCAAAAGAAGCCACTGCAGCCTCTCTGGAAAGGTCCCTTCCTGGTTTTGCTGACTACTCCAACAGCTATCAAAGTTGCTGAGGTCGACTCTTGGATCCACTACTCCAGGTGTAAAAGATACAGCCCAGACAAAGAAGCAGCCTGCAACAAGCCAAAGAAAGAAGAAGCTGGGGCAACCAAGGCCTCTGAAGAAGGGGTAACCAAGACCCCTGACAATGATTGGTTAATTCAGACCCTTCTGGGTTTGAAACTCAGACTAACCAGAAATAGTGAAATCTCACTAGCTGAATGAGTGAAACTGAAAGATCTGTCTTTCTAACTCTTATTTTCATTGTCTCACTCCTCTGTTGATATCTTGAGTAACATCCCTCAATATGTCTCCTTTGTTTTGTGTCACACTTTTGACCATGCTCTCTTACTCTATTTCCCAATATATGTCTTCTGGTCAGTGTGTTTGTCCTAACCCCTTTACTAAATACTCTTGCCCTGGTAACCTTGTATCTGTGGCAGTTTTTTCTCCTACTACTAGCTGCCCTCAACAAGTAATTATATTCTATTTGCATAGCCCCACTAGTGAATGTGGTATGTTCCCAACTACCTTTGCCACAACCCCTATTTACCCCCATGATTCTTTCCCCATTTACTTAATGCCCAATTGTCCACAGAGAACTATTCTTTAGGGGAATGGGGACTAAACTCACACGTTGTCCTACTACAAACTATAGCCCATCACAATGAGGGCAATTGTTATATTTGTGCTCGCATTCCCACTCATCATAAGGGGGGTATTCCTCTTATGGGTATTAATGTTGATTTATTTACCTTTGATTTGTCTACTTTTATTCCTCCAGGTACACCATTGTTCAACCTATCAGGTAATTTTATCTCTTTGGGAGGCACCTCATATGGTACTATCTGCAGGGAAATTGGCCAAGGTATGGTGCGGTTGGGTGCCTCCCTATGTGAGTATGTAATCTCCAGTAATGGCACTCATTTCCAGCTGGTAAATTTCTCTGGAATGATCCTGACTGTGAATCATAATCTCACTGCACTTTTTTTGTTTCCTCCAGGGCCCCAATTGTACTTTTGTTTCCCCATCCCTTGTACAATCTTTCCTTAGCAGACCACCCCCTGGGTTGTATTGGATATGTGGACAGACAGCGGTGTGAGTCAGTCCTCCCTGGTAACTATACAGCCATCCATGTTGTCCCCACGCTGCCCTTGGGCCCAATTCGCAATAAACGTGAATCTGGAAGCTCGCTGCTCCCCCTTGTCCAACAGTATGCTGGAGATTTAACTGGTTGAGCTATCCTCCCGGCCGTTGGTGTGTACCTGAATCATCAGGACATCATCATGTTATCTGTGATACTACAGACCTTCATGAATGAGAGTGCAGGAGTTGTTCAGAGTGTGGACAACTAGCATTGCAGAATAGGATGGCCCTTGATTACCTCCTGGCATCCCAAGGAGGGGAGGGGGGTGTAGTCTTGTGAGCAAAGAATGTTGTACCTATGTTACTGATCAATCACTTAATTTGAGTCACCATCTCACAGTTATTAGGTCCCTATCCCAGGATGTCCAAGATGTGATTAATGACAAATTTGGCCTTGGAGGTATTTTTAACCATCTCTTTGATTGGCTACCTAATTTGGGATGGTTACACTCCCTTTTTCTGTATGGCATTGTTATTATAGTATGCCTTATACTGATGTGTTGCTGTATACAATGTGTACTGGTCTAATCTCTACATGCAAGAATGTTTTCACTGTGTCTCATTCTTCTCTATCCGTTTTGAATCTCCCCACCATGTTGAGATCTCTCTTGACCCTGATTTCTTCTGCGTTCACCTACTTCTCTCCTACTCTATGTCTCTTTTGACCTCTTGATGTTACAATGTTATTGCCTACCCACCAGCTGTGCCCTAAAATTCCCTGTCTTATCCCTATGCAGGATGCACTACCTCCCTAGGATCGTCTAGAACTTTCCTACATTGGGAAACTGGCCACGGAGAGACCATGGACCATCATCTACCTTGATGGCCACCCCGGTCGTAGCCTGTATACCCATAACCCACTCCTTTTTCCCTCCCTGGTGGTTTCTATTTCTTCATTGTCTTTCTGTATTGTTTTATTTTGCTTTCATATTGCATTACCTTATACTTACACTCTCTATATTTCCTTCACAGGTGCAGAATTCCTTCACCTCCCAAACATGCCATGATACTGCCTGACAACCCACTATTCGCCATCAACTCTGCAAGAATGATGGGGATTGTTAATTGTTGTTAATAAATCTGGGAGGGGATGTTTCTGCACTATGTCATGCCACACACATATGTCATGCCACACACACATATACAGCATAGGAATGTTTAGGTAGTTGTCTACTCCACCCGATGGCGACTAGCGTCCGGTAATAGCGGAATTGCCTACTACCTAATAACTTCACTCCTACCTGGTTTTTGCTTACCCTCTTGTAGTCCTGTGAACCATCTTGGATGTGAGCACCCATGTACTAATAGCATTGTGATTGTCAAACCGCCATGAGTCGCATTTACTTTTTGTGATCGCGGCACTTTGACGTTTGCGATCAAAGGGGGGAATGTTATGAGCTGCTTATTATATTTTCATTATTTTATATGTTTAACCAAACTTTTCCTTTTATTTTACTGAACTCTTCTCTGAAACTGCAGATATATTACTTCTGTATTTTCCAATAAGTGATGTATCTTTAACAACTTACTTTTAGCCTAATAAGTATGTATCAGTACATCTTAAATTTATGGCTTCTCCCATACATCGTTTTCTAAATATCTGAAACTCAAGGTAAAATCCAAGGCTTCTCTGTACAGTATCAACTTCTCAATCCAATTAGCCAACTAGCCTCTGGTCACATTCCAAGAAAACATATCTCCCAAATTTTAACATAGAGGACCTGCTTTTTTTCCCTTTCCTAGTAACCACTAATCACGTGAGATTTATTGGCCAATCATTATCAGCCAATTAGCTCTCTGCTTTGTAAGGAACTGTAATAGTATAAAAATGCATGTATATGAAAATGATTTAGTCTTGAGTTGCTGTTTTTTGTTCTGGGACACTGTTGCAACAGTGTAATAAAGATTACCTCTCCTGAGGTGAGCCCTTGTTTGATAAATATCTGGTCTGGACCTCTTTATTACTGCACCTGAGACGAGCTCACTCACGACACTTTTAAACCTTTTTTTAGATCTGTTACTATTTAGCAACATTTTTGTTGTGGCATATGGGATAGAACTGTTTCTTTCTTTGAAAACCAGTCACGCAACGTAAAGAGAAGGTTATATACCCTTATGGGACAGCTCCATACATTTAACAGTGTTTCGTGGAACATTTAAGGAAATATTTTGACCACGCTACAAACATTCAGGTGAACTAAGAACCAATAACGACTGTTTTAAGGACAAAGAACCACAGCCACAAACTGTTTGATGTGCCTGTACATACCTCACATTGTTTGAGGTTGAATCTGGTGAGTAGATACCCTGCAGGGTTTAAATAAGCAACACGTGTGTGTGTGTTCATTTTTAAATAAATTGATTTGCACTATGTAGGTGACTTTGTGCGCTTCCTTTCTTTCCCTTGCCTATATATATATATATATATATATATATATATATATATATATATATATACATACAATTTTGCGCCCTTTCCAGTTAAATATTTTTAAATGTTTTTTATTGTTTTTTTAATACAAATACTTTACATTCCAATGTTCTTCAGTGAGAAGAAAATTAACTTTTTTATCTTTAAATATATATGTTTTTATATATCTGTATATATCTATACCTTATATATGTTCTTATAGATATATAGGTATATATATTACAAACAAAATGAATCATATATATATATACAGTATATATATATATATATACATATATATTAACATATACATATACATAAGTCCAGGAGGGCCCACACTCCCACTACAAAAGTGCCAACGACCAGGGTTCAGTCCAAAGGTTGTAGATATTGCAAAAATGGACAACACTGAGGGGCGTGGCTAACCGGCGGCCATGATAAGTCGCACATCTTAACAGCTCTGGAACCACTATAAGAATTACCTTCAATATTTCTTAAATTCTACTGAATAAGCTACTATCGAATGATATATGGACTTATAAAATCCTAGCCGCTAAGTAGCATACAAGCATCAAAAAATTCCAGTGCTGTTTACAGAACTAATTCCGATACCAAGAGAGACGCCGGCCTTCTATCTTTGACTATACTAACCCCCCCCCCCCCCGGGCAACCGGGTTAAACAAAACCATCCCACTGCCAACTCATGATGGAGGCATCTTTTATCCAGATATCCTTGCCTTACTGAAGGATCTTGACAGTAAGTTGGATTTAACGATCTCATGGCTACTGTCAGAGGAAAGCTCAAACAAGATGGCGTCCAACACTGAACCAATAGTGACTCGGAGGTCCCGGTGCTAACAGAGGAAACACTTACCGCTAATACGCACTCACTATTCCAGAAGCGGAGGTATATTCAGGACCTAGGCTCGGCTACAGGAGGTAGCAATATAGACAGAATTGCGTTGTGCTTTGCCGCTATCCCATCCTCCCACACCAAGGTCCCACGGAGACTTGCACAGATGAGCAGCGCCATAATGGGTTGTAAGAAGTCGCTTGGGAAATCATGCTTGCAGCGTATCCAGCTTCTAGTCTCTCCTACTCATGGTCCCGATGAAGATTGGACACTTGACCACTTACCTCTGGCTTCGGACCGGGGAGATGCAACGAGCCCCCCTAGACGAGACTCAGACCTTGCTCCTCTTTTCTCTAAGGGACATAAATTGACAAGGAGATCCACTGGATAGGAAGACAATTGCTATCTGACAAATTGAGCCGTTCACTGGCTTGGAAGACCTACCTTAACCCTTCCAGACAATCTAAACAAACATTATTACTCATCGTATAAGCATCACTCTAGAGTGGGTTGATCTAAAACATACCCTACCCTTATTCAGAGAGTCTTCCTTTTTACTGCATCCAGATTTGATGTATATGGTGGTGATAATTCTTCATTTCTATCTATGAACAGTATATACATTGTATTAGTCCAAGTTATTATACCTCTGCCTGTTCAGTAATTGTTGGTTTCTTTTAAATGCTATGATCGGGACGGGCTGTTACAGGACATATGTTATTGTTTACCTTTTTAATATTAGACTTTCCAGTCCTCCAGTCATAATATCTATATACTTAACTTCCTTAAACTTTTGTCAATTTACAGAATACATATTTTGTTAACAGTAGTAACCGTATCCAATTTTGTATTTAGCCTACACAGGGGAGTACTTAGCTTTCTTTTGGCAGTTCTTGGATTCTCAGATAGAGAGATATTTCATATTGAGCAAACAAACAGCTATATATCTGTAAACTCTCGTCCCACTAATGATGCCCTAGCCTTTAAGCTTCTTCTATTTGATAATTGAACAGTCTAAATCCTAATACTACATGATATAAGCCATCTTTAGGAGTGTTCCCCCCTCCCTCTGGTCTAATTTCACCCGCCCACACTAGTTCCATGTAAATTTTACATGTCCTCTTCTACTAAGAATAGCATGTTTTTTCTTAAACTATACTATAAGTTTGGTTAGCTAATCAGTTTCTGAAAGTTTTGTCATTAAGTCCTGTTACTTTAAATCGCTAATGCAATAGAAAATGCAATTCCCCCCGTGCCCTCTACCCAATAGAATTAATTGACCTCAATATATACTCTTAGATATAGCAATCAGTTTGATCGCATCTACCTATTGGTTGTTTTGTATATTATTAGTTAGGTTTTTTATTTAATTTAACCTGGATTAAGTGGAAGTGTAATCTATGGGTATATTTTTTTGTTTAGACTACACACAGAATTACCTTTTGTACTTAAATACAAGTGGATGTTTGTATTGGGGTTACTGATGGCCGACATATAGTATGTATCCAGTGCAAAAACGTTTGCATATTTATTCTATTGGTCAGAAAAATATAGGTTGCTCATGTACTCATATCCTGGTACCCCATGTGGATCTCAATTATATCTCTGGTAAGTCCAATTATGTAGACTGGTTCCATCTTATAATACGGACCCTTACTGCTTTAGTAATCAGTTGTCATCACCCTACTATATTCCGTACTTAGTACTTAGCCCTAGTAGTTAACTCTTCACCCTCTGCCATTAAATCCCCTACACTGCATATTGTTCCTACGACCCCATATATGCCCTAGTCTGACCATATCAAAACATGCGCGCTGTTAGCCACTGTCCTTCCCAAGATATAGTTTGCTAACCTTCTAATATTCTATACTTCTTACTAGAAGGATATTACACTTTTTAAGCATTTACTAAAACTCCTCCATCATCACTTAGCACTTATAATATCTTTAAGTTTAGGTACTAATCTATACACTTTAACTCAATAACTCATATTTTAAGCGGTGCTTACCCGCTGATTGTTATTGACTATTCCGAAATCCCCCCCCCCTTACTATATACTCATTTATTTATTTTTAGCTCATAAAGAGCTGCCCATCTGACTATCAGCTATATTTTACATTCCTAGACCATTTGGCCTAAAAATTGGCTCCTAACTAGTCAGTCTATCCTGCTATTGTACTGCAAAATCGAGGTTTCATTAGCCTACCTACTGTTTATTTTATAATTGTTGAAATATTTTCCTCAATTCTATTTGTATTTTCTTTGTTATTAAAAGGCGATCAATGTTCTATGTTTGTTGTGCAAAACCTCAATAAAAATTATTTAAAAAAATAAATAAAAAATGGACAACACTCACTCGATTTCAAAGAAGTGAAAGACTAATTTATTTTCTGACGTTTCGGGAACTTACTCCCCGAAACGTCACAAAATAAATGTCTTTCAAAAACATTTTCTTCTAAATGAAGAACATTAGAATGTAAAGTATTCTTAACTTCCTTTGGCTTTAGCGCTGTTGGTCTAATGTGGTGTCAGTTTAGCGTGCGAGCGATAAGTGTTTTTTTTTTTACCAGTGAGCCTCATTGAAGTCTATGTGAGAAGAAATTAAAGCGGTCGCGAATTAAGCGTGCATCGGACTTTTGCTCGTGCTGACTTTTACTTTCAACTTGTAATGTAAGCGCTAACCCAGCTGCAATAAAATTTTACTTTGAGCGTACAGTTAGCATGCAAGTTTTAATTAGCATGCCAGGTGCAATCTGGCCCTTAATTGGGTTACAGGCTTATTGATGATGCAGGATGCCCTGTGAGACACATCCAGAATGTTGATTGTCAGCAGATCACTGCCTACTGTCTGGCCATTAATTACTGTTAGAGCATGTAAGACAGAGTGGATAGGGGAAGAGAACAAAGTGGGTAGTAAACAGATGTTTGCACTTTCTTGAATAATAGCATAACCAGAATTCCGAACATCACTATACTGGGAAGTATACAAACTGGTGTGCTGCCCACCTACAAAGCTCAGAGGGAGATGTGCACCCTAGAAAAATAAAGTGCCTATCCTAAAACTCAGCATCCCTAAAGGACCTGCAAACTTTGGAGAATGCAGCATTCCCTATGGCAGCATGACATAATTTTATCAATTATTTATTATTATTTTTTACAAATTGATGATCATACTATATACAGAAAAAGCAATCAAGAACAAATTGAGAAAATAGCCAATTTGCAAATATTCTGAATGAGCTTGTTTTTGTATAGTAGTCTTGATAGACAGTTTATACAATGGAATATGTTTGTGGAAATAATATAAATAGTAGGCCCTATTGATTCAGCCATTGTTTTTTATACTCTTTGGTGCTCTGATATTCTATACTGACCTTATGTGGATGTAAAAATGTTACTTATTTGTACTTATTTGATATGTTCAATATTATTATTTTTTAATATTACATTTATTTTTATTTTTCACTTTTTTTAATTAGCATGGAATATTATTTTTCAGGAATCTACATTTTAAAGGTCTTGTACATAATTACAGTTTCTAGCTAAGCTTACAAAATGACTGCACGTATCATAACTAATTTACAATTTCCTTTAATAAAGACTATTAAAATATTTATTAAAGTCTATTTTAGTTAAAATGTGTTTCTAATGAGAGCTGTTTTTTAATGTTTAATAAGCTTGAGAAAGTTTTTATTATTCTTGAATTCTATTTCCATCTTCTTTTAATTTATTTTCTAGACACTTTGTGTGTTTTCCTAGGCATTCAAAAACAATGTTTACATTCTCTGCTTTTAAATAAACAATTTTAGAAGTCAGTTAAGTTGGTTGCTCAATTGTTAACATTTGTTGCATGTTTGACAAAATGTTTCCTTTGTCTTAAAGGGACACTGAACCCATTTTTTTTCTTTCATGATTCAGATAGAGCATGCAATTTTAAGCAACTTTCTAATTTACTCCTATTATCAATTTTTCTTCATTCTCTTGCTATCTTTATTTGAAAAAAAGGCATCTAAGCTTTTTTTGGGTTCAGTCGTCTGGACAGCACTTTTTTATTGGTGGATTAATTTATCCACCAATCAGCAAGAGCAACCCAGGTTGTTCACCAAAAATGGGCCGGCATCTAAACTTACATTCTTGAATTTCAAATAAAGATACCAAGAGAATAAAGAAAATTTGATAATAGGAGTAAATTAGAAAGTTGCTTAAAATGTCATGCTCTATCTGAATCACAAAAGAGAAAATTTGAGTTCAGTGTCCCTTTAAGCATTTTACCAATGCAACTTTATATAATTTGGTTGAAGGGGACTGTGTCGCCATCCAACACTCCCACAACAATGTAATAAAAATACTTTATGAAAGATAAACAACTACAGTGATTTTAATATTGTGCAGGAATATGTCTGTTCCAAAATCTGTAAAGTACACATCATCTGTCTTGAACAGACCTGCTACTTCTGTCTGAATTCTTTTACAGCCAATATTAACTCTCCTGATCGCTATGACTGCTCTACTCACCCTGTTTATCTTCCTATGACATGCTTTCTGTGATAACAACAGCCTCCATGTCCATATATTGCCACACGTGGTAATCCATCTAATGTCTGATGACATAACCACTACCAGTTATGCTTACTATTTACTTCCCTAATCAATCCCTGTTAGATGTAACACAAGGACATCAGGTCACTTCCACCTATGCTCAGCCTGCTGTAATATAGCAGAGAGGTCATGTCCCTTCTACCTAGCCTGTGATTATATATAGAAGATGCTTGAAACCCAACAGCTTTCTTCCCTCAGATGTGGTGACACTTCCACAGCTACCAAGTTAACAAGTGAGAACCCAATATCTGTACCCTGGTAACTTGTTTACCTGCATCTGGAAATAAATAGGACCTCACCAACCATGATGATCAAACTTTTGAAAACTAACCAACTGTCAAAGGGAGAATGTATCTTTTAAAATAACCTGAGCTTCATCTACCTTTACATCTGACCAGGTGTCATTCTTGAACTTGCTGCCTCTGTTGCAGATGCCAATGTAGGAGTGTGGTGCTATTTACATGAAATTCAGATCTGCCCTGTCTGTTGCATCTACAATAATCTTCCTTAACTGAACTGGAGTCCCATTCTAATGTATTAAAGACTAACCCAGATTC
The DNA here is from genome assembly GCF_027579735.1 of Bombina bombina. NCBI lineage: Eukaryota > Metazoa > Chordata > Amphibia > Anura > Bombinatoridae > Bombina > Bombina bombina. Next base: position 1,148,061,401 of record NC_069500.1, on the reverse strand, counting down.
CTGTGCTGTTACATAAGCCCTTACCAAGCTCAGTGTACACAGCACTCTATCCCTATAGGTTGGCAGTTCCGGTCATCTACAGTACCTCTTGCTTCTTGGTCATTCTTAGACTTCCCAAAGATTCCCCATCTCCCAAATGCACCTGATTCCTCTGCAAACCTCCCCCTGTCTTTTACAGAGGCCACAACCAGCTCTTCTATTCTTAATTCCCTGTAAAATGCTAAACTAAAGGCTGTAGACAACAACACTGACTCCTAATTTGAGAAAACACCTGAGGGAAATCTTAAAGACAATAAAAAACACTATTGTCCGTAACAGGTTCTCTATTGTCTATCAGTGGAGGGTGCATCCTCCATCAGCCACACAGAAAAAGCTTTAGTAGGATAAGGTCTCTGTAATGCTTTGCAAAAGAAAGAAACTACTGCCAGTGAAAGCTGCTTCTATTTTGGGGAGTTGTGTAAAAACCTTAAATGCACTAACTATGGCTCCACTAAAAGACAGGGCAAATCCACCAAAGCTATAGTTCTTTGTTAAAATAAACATTTATTGAATATTTTCAAGAAAAATATGAACATACATAGAAAAATAAATAATAAAAGAAAACTATATACGGTCAAGATTACAATAATAGATTGTTCATAATCTGTGACAGTAAGATAGGTGATTACAGGTACATTGCATTAGTATTTTAAGATTACAATTTACATATTCCCAAGTCTAGAGAACGAGTTACAAACAATTCATCTTGAATTACCACATAATTAGGTTTACAGATTTCAACCCTACTTAAATGATTTAACTTTCTGCAGTATATAGTATCATAGATACCTTGAGTATAGCTTCCTATAGCTCGGGTATTTGTGGCTTTTATGCAAAGTGTGGTCTCATTAATCATTGTCTGCTCTATGTTTTACATTTTAATGTCTGTCTCTATTTTCTATATAGAAAATCCAGGGTTCCCATAGTGAAAGGAATTGATCTTCTGTGTCTAATAGATCAGCGGAGGCACTGCTCATTTGATAGTAATAATTGATTTTGCGTTTTATAATTTGGTAAGAAGGGATTTTTGTTTTCCAATAGTTTTACTATTATGCAGATAAGAGTGACAAGTTTATTAGCTCTCGATTGCAGTCCCTGAATTGGTTCATGTAAGAGGGCTTGGGTAGGGGATAATTGAATATCTTTTTCAAACAAATCGCTTAATAGTTTAGAAGTTTGAGTCCATATGTCAGTTACATAGGGACAATGCCACCACATATGCGAGTATGAACCTTGATTATCACAACCTCTAAGACACTTTGTTTTGGATTGATCAACGTAATGTAGTCTAGTGGGGTGAAAATACAATCTGAACGCTACTTTTAGATAGTTTTCCTTAAATGCGCACAAATTGAGAATGATGAACCTCTATCTAAAACATCATACCATTTTTTTCCCCTTCCAATTAAAATTGAACTCAGATTCCCATTTACACATAAAGGGAAGTTTAGCAGTATTTATGGGAATGTTAAAGAGTGGGTATAAATTTGAGATGGCTCCCCGTGTTCATTTTTTATGAGAGACATAGGTGTTGTCTTGGATGTATCTCTGCCCAAGACTTCGTTTACCCTTGCTCAAAGCTGCAGATATTGATTCCTCCCCCCTTTTTATGGCGACTTAATGTTGTTTTATTATTTCCAGGTTTCTTTCTTTTCCATATAAAATAAATAATATTCTTTTGTAGTTTATGTAGCACATTTGGAGGGGCATTGATGGGAATGGACCTAAATAAATATAATAATTTAGGAAGTGTAGCCATTTTGATAACTATCAATCTGCCATATAGCGATATATTTAGTTTCTCCCATTTTATCATAATTTTTTTTATTTGTGAGATCATTGGAATATTATTATTCTTATATAAAGAATCTGTTTTTCTTGTGAGTTGTATTCCTAGATATCTCATTCCTTACTCTGCCCATCTAAAATTAAAGTTAAGTTCTAGCAGTTTCTTAGTATGTTGTGGCAAATTAGTGCTTATAGCTTCGCACTTATCCTGATTAATCTTATACCCTGACATTTTCACAAAAGAGTGTATGGTAGAGTATATCAGTGGCATGGATATCATTGGTTTGGTGATAGAGAGAATTATGTCATCAGCAAAAAGGCTCATTTTATATTCCTTTAAATTTATATTAATATCTTTATTTTGTCGGATATGGGCTGCTAATGGTTCTATACTTAGCACAATGAGGAGAGGGAATAAAGGACACCCCTGTCTTGTTCCCTTTGAGATGTGTATGGGTTTGGATTTATAGCCTGCTATTTTGACATATGCTGATGGGTGTGAGTATATTGAGGATACTGCAGCACATAATTTCCCTGAAATCCCCATAAATTCAAGGACGGAATACAAATAACCCATATTCACACGATCATCTCTGCGTCTAATGAGAGAAACAGAGAAGGCATTCCCCTCACCGTTGCATAATTAACCAAATCAGTTAACTTCCTTATATTATCTGGGGCTTCTTTATTGTGAATGAAACCTACTTGATCTGGGTGAATAAGTTTAGGCATGATATCGTTTAAGCGAACTGCTAAAATATTTGTAAAGATCTTAATGTCCTGATTTATTATTGCAATGTTGTTTATTTTTGCTTGGTTTCATTATAATTCATATGCATGCTTATAGGATCTCTTAGGGGATCTAACTTCGCTCTAATATATGGTTAAAGATTGTGACCAAAGTAGGACCCAGTTAATCAATAAATGTCTTGTAGAATAGGCCTGAATAGCCATCAGGGCCTGGGGCTTTATTGATCTTTAGGTTGCGAATAGTTGATCTAACTGCGAGTAAAGTTATAGAGGCATTTAAATTATTACGGTCTTCTGTTTCAATTTTGGGCAAATTACATTTTTTTAAGAACTCTAACATGTCAGAATTTAATTTGGTGATATTGTCATTTATCGGTATGGCATAAAGAGCTTGGTAATAGTTTGCAAAGGTATCTGCAATGATTCATTGGTGATTGGTTGTTAGACCCCTGGTTTTTGGATTTTGGGTATTGGAGTTGTTCTAGTTATATCCTTTAACTTATTAGCCAGCATCTTTCAGGTTTGTTGGCATGGATGAAGTAATGTGTGTCAACAAGTTTCAGGAATCTAGAGGCTTCTGAATTCAGTAAGTTGTCTAGAGACAATTTCTTAGAGTTAAGGATTTTAAGCGTATTGGCATCTTGATATTTTTATCTTGTAGCTGTGAGATTTCTTCTTTGTTTTAGAATTTGTTATGAAATATTGTTTTGATGTTTTGATTCTCTAACTAAGAGACCTCTAGTGTAAGCTGTAAGGGCTCCCCAAATATGTAATGGGTTATAGTCACTGAATTGTGGTTAACTCTGAGGAAATCAGTAATCTCTGTTTACAGCTTTTGAGGGAAAATGCTATCTCTGAAGGGTGTTGGATTAAGCATCCAACTCCTATTTCTAAGTGGATCAATCAGTCCTGTAAATGTTGTGAGTACAATACTATGGTCAGACCATGTGGTTGGTATTATCTCTGAGGCAATTATCAGGGGAGAGAGGATCTGGCTTATTAAGATATAGTCTTTGCGAGAATAAACATTGTTTGCTGCTGAATAGTAAGTGTAATCTTTTGTTTGTGTGTTTTGTGTTCTCCAGTTATCATTCAGATTATGATCAAGTAGGAAGTCATAAAGAATTTTTTTAGGTTTGTTTATTCGGGTGTGTTGTGATGATTTGTCTAAATCGGAGTCTACTACTAAGTTAAAAGATCATTGCCACTGTCCACACCATACCCTGTCTTAGAGTTTCTTTGATGGATTGTCCTAACTACTTTGGATTGGTATTTACCGTATTTTTCATCCAATAAAATTTGGGACGTTTTTTGCATCAAACCGTGTATGCAGTGCCTGCTCTTTTCTTCACTTACATATACCACGGAGGCTTGGTTCACCGCCATTGGCTACGTCACTCCGGGAATAGTAGGTCACACGGTAACGCAGCTTTCACTTCCGGTTTGACCGGATTGAGGGAGACCGGGTGCTTGAGACGCCGGACCAACTTTCTTCCTACTAAGTTAAAATCCCCTACTAAGATAAGTCTGTATTTCTTCCAGTCAGTTAATAATTAACTTATTTTTGCTAAAAAGTAGCCTGAGATTTATTGGTAGCATAAATATTGCAGATTATGATGGGGGTGTCATATATTCTGCCCTTAACTATGATATATCGTCCAGACTTATCAATAAAGGTCTCATCCTCCTTAAAATTGAGGTTTGCATGAATAAGTATGGAAACTCCACATTTTTTTATGACTAGTGACATGAAATTGTGTAGGATATGCTTTATCCCAATACCTAGGTGTTTTAGTTTTAGTGAAGGGAGTTTCTTGCATAAGAATAATATGAGTGTTGTTAAATTTGTATGTAGAGAGGGCTTTACGTCTTTTAATGTTAGAGTGGAGTCCTCTAACATTGTGTGATATGACATTTATTGACACTTACTTAAAGGGTTATAGGAGAGTGAAAGAGAAGTTACACACTGATTTACATGTGCAATTATTATATTCGGATACATATTATCTTTGACACAGTATTAATGTGTGATCTTGACCTAATAGGAAAAATAAACAATTATAAAACAAGCAGCTAACGTAAACCAAAACATATAAAACTTAAACAACATTTGCTTGTATCTGAAATGCAAATAAAAAAACGTGAAGATTCCAAAGGCATTTTCAAGTTAACTTTAAAGTAAATGGGGGTTTATGGGGATTGGCGGACCCAACAGGTGGGGAAAGAGAAGGGTATGGGGGAGTATGTAATACAAAGGATTGCTAGGCCTAATCTGTAATTGAGTTAGGATTGGCCCATATGTGATGACTCATTTGACACCACCCCGTTACGTGTAACTGCTCATTGACGGGCTGGAAACATAGAACGACAACATCCTCTGGCCAATCACGGCATATATGGCAATTAGTGGAGGGATGTGTATACAGTCAAATAGCTTGAAAGCAGTCCCTCTAAGGAAGTGTTCTTGTGAAACATGCATCAGGGGTCACCAGGAGAAGCCTTGTCTCTCCTTTTTAAAACTGCTTGCCTGATTTAATGATTTAACCTATACCGTCACCCATTTTGTTAATACTCAGCAGTGCGGATATTTTCTGTAAAAGTTATAATTGAAATAGCTCCCGGATTGAAGGGGCTTAGCCAATATTTACTCTCTGCCTGCTGTAGTACATACCTTATACATCCTATTGATACAGTTGTGATTCTGGTGGATCATTCAGGTTTAAGTGTTTTTAAATCAGGTTGTTGGTATGAATGGTTTTGTGTATAAATTAGGATACAGTATGAATGTGTTTTATTCATTAGCAATACATTGTCCCTGTTGATACTCTTATGGAACAGTAATCTTTAACCCTTTAACCTAGGGGTGAGCAAACCTTTTTTAGTTATATGCTCTTTTTTCAATTACATGATACTAATCTGTAGCTTACAAAGAAAACAGGTAGTCCTACCGTATTGTCCTTATGTATATAATTTTTGTTTAAATATAGGTTTTAGAATCTTTTATCAGGAGTCTATAATCCAAGTCAAGTGGGGCTTTATGACCCTCATCCCGATCTGTGTGGTTTGCCATGTTTTCCAACTGGAGTCCATGATCTAGCTAGAGCTTTGCGTTGAGGTTTAGGAGATTGATTTGAATCTGTAGGTGGTTTTTCCAGTTGAAGCTTCTCTAGGATGGCTTGCCCTTCTTCTAAGGATGAGCATGAGTAAGATGTCTTATCAGCTCTAAATATTAGCTTGAATGGATAACCCCAACGGTATTTAATTTGTGCTTTCATCAATGCTGATACAATGGTTTTGAGGTCTTGCCTTTTTTTAAAGGTGATAGGTGATAGATCTGTATATAGCTGAATGTGGTGTCCTTCACATATCACTTTAGATAGATTGTGGGCTGCTTGCATCAACTGTTATTTGATATGGAAGTAGTTTAACTTAAGTTTTACATCTCTAGCTGCTGAAGGTGTAGGAGGCCTAGCGAGGGCACTATAAACTGTGTCCATTAGAAATTGATCTTCATCAAACTCTGGTAGTAACTGCTGAAATATTTGTAGAACTGTTTTCTGAAAGTTGTTGTAAGTTTCAGGAAGGTTTCGAAAGCAAATGTTTGATCTTCTCGATCTGTTTTCTAGATCTTCTAGGTTTTCTTCAAGTTTCTGAATTTGGTTTGTTGTGATTTAATAGTAGCCTGTAGATCAGGTAATTCCTCAGATATGTCGTCAACCTTTACTTCGAGTGATGCCGTTCTGTCACCAATGTTGTTGATGTCTTGCTTAGACATGTGCACGGCTAAAAAATTTGGTTCGTTTTCGGTTCGGATCGATTCGGACTTTTCGAATTTCTGTTCGGATCGAATCGGATTTGGCAAAATTTGAATAAATTCGTTTCAAATTATTGTAATATTTTATTATTTTTGGTAATTTAGTGTTTGTTTGTTTTTTGGTACTTTTCTGATGGATGGAAGACATCTTCTTGCCCCGCTTGGATGAAGACTTCTGCCGGTCTGGATGTCCTATTCTGCCCCATCGGATGAAGACTTCGGCCCGGCTGGGTGAACACAACTCAAGGTAGGGAGATCTTCGGGGGGGTAGTGTTAGGTTTATTTAAGGGGGGTTTGTGTTAGAGTAGGGGTATGTGGGTGGTGGGTTGTAATGTGGGGGGGGTATTGTGTTTTTTTTTACAGGCAAAAGAGCTGTTTTCTTTGGGGCATGCCCCGCAAAAGGCCCTTTTAAGGGCTGGTAAGGTAATAGAGCTGTTAACTTTTGTAATTTAGTATAGGGTAGGGCATTTTTTTATTTTGGGGGGCTTTGTTATTTTATTAGGGGGCTTAGATTAGGTGTAATTAGTTTAAAATTCTTGTAATATTTTTTTATTTTTTGTAATTTAGTGGGGGGTTTTTTGTACTTTAGTTTAGTTTATTTAATTGTATTTAATTGTAGGTACTTGTAGTTAATTTATTTAATGATTAGTGTAGTGTTAGGTTTAATTGTAACTTAGGTTAGGATTTATTTTACAGGTAATTTTGTAATTATTTTAACTAGGTAGCTATTAAATAGTCAATATCTATTTAATAGCTATTGAACCTAGTTAAAATAAATACAAAGTTGCCTGTAAAATAAATATAAATGCTAAAATAGCTACAATGTAACTATTAGTTATATTGCAGCTATATTAGGGTTTATTTTACAGGTAAGTATTTAGTTTTAAATAGGATTAATTTATTTAATTAATTTAATAATAGTGTAGTGTTAGGTGTAATTGTAACTTAGGTTATGATTTATTTTACAGGTAAATTTGTATTTATTTTAGCTAGGTAGTTATTAAATAGTTATTAACTATTTAATAACTATTGTACCTAGTTAAAATAAATACAAAGTTGCCTGTAAAATAAATATAAATCCTAAAATAGCTACAATGTAACTATTAGTTATATTGTAGCTATATTAATAGCTAGTAGGGGGCTTAGATTAGGTGTAATTAGTTTAAAATTATTGTAATATTTTATTATTTTTGGTAATTTAGTGTTTGTTTGTATTTTGGTACTTGTATGATGGATGGATGAAGACTTCTGCCGGTCTGGATGTACTCTTCTGCCCCATCGGATGAAGACTTCGGCCCGGCTGGGTGAACACGACTCAAGGTAGGGAGATCTTCAGGGGGGTAGTGTTAGGTTTATTTAAGGGGGGTTTGGGTTAGAGTAGGGGTATGTGGGTGGTGGGTTGTAATGTGGGGGGGGTATTGTGGTTTTTTTTACAGGCAAAAGAGCTGTTTTCTTTGGGGCATGCCCCGCAAAAGGCCCTTTTAAGGGTTGGTAAGGTAATAGAGCTGTTAACTTTTGTAATTTAGTATAGGGTAGGGCATTTTTTTTTATTTTGGGGGGCTTTGTTATTTTATTAGGGGGCTTAGATTAGGTGTAATTAGTTTAAAATTCTTGTAATATTTTTTTATTTTTTGTAATTTAGTGTTTGTTTTTTTTTGTAATTTAGTGGGGGTTTTTTTGGACTTTAGTTTATTTAATTGTAGATAATTGTAGGTACTTGTAGTTAATTTATTTAATGATAGTGTAGTGTTAGGTTTAATTGTAACTTAGGTTAGGATTTATTTTACAGGTAATTTTGTAATTATTTTAACTAGGTAGCTATTAATTAGTCAATAACTATTTAATAGCTATTGTACCTAGTTAAAATAAATACAAAGTTGCCTGTAAAATAAATATAAATGCTAAAATAGCTACAATGTAACTATTAGTTATATTGCAGCTATATTAGGGTTTATTTTACAGGTAAGTATTTAGTTTTAAATAGGATTCATTTATTTAACTATAGTAAATTTATTTCGTTTTATTTAAATTATATTTAAGTTAGGGGGTTTTAGTGTTAGGGTTAGACTTAGGTTTAGGGGTTAATAACCTTATTATAGTAGCGGCGACGTTGTGGGCAGGAGATTAGGGGTTAATAATTGTAGGTAGGTGGCGGCGATGTTAGGGAGGGCAGATTAGGGGTTAATAAAATGTATTATAGTGTTTGCGAGGCGGGAGTGCGGCGGTTTAGGGGTTAATACATTTATTATAGTGGCGGCGATTTGCGGTCGGCAGATTAGGGGTTAATACTTGTAGTTAGATTGCGGCGACGTTGGGGGGGCAGATTAGGGGTTAATAACTATAATGTAGGGGTCGGCGGTGTTAGGGACAGCAGATTAGGTGTTAATAGCTATAATGTAGGCGGCGGCGATATCGGGTCGGCAGATTAGGGGTTAATACTTGTAGTTAGATTGCGGCGACGTTGGGGGGGGCAGATTAGGGGTTAATAACTATAATGTTGGGGTCGGCGGTGTTAGGGACAGCAGATTAGGGGTTAATAGCTATAATGTAGGCAGCGGCGATATCGGGTCGGCAGATTAGGGGTTAATACTTGTAGTTATATTGCGGCGACGTTGGGGGGGGCAGATTAGGGGTTAATAACTATAATGTAGGGGTCGGCGGTGTTAGGGACAGCAGATTAGGGGTTAATAGCTATAATGTAGGCGGCGGCGATATCGGGTCGGCAGATTAGGGGTTAATACTTGTAGTTAGATTGCGGCGACATTGGGGGGGGGCAGATTAGGGGTTAATAACTATAATGTAGGGGTCGGCGGTGTTAGGGACAGCAGATTAGGGGTTAATAGCTATAATGTAGGCGGCGGCGATATCGGGTCAGCAGATTAGGGGTTAATAAAATAATGCAGGTGTCAGCGATAGCGGGGGCGGCAGATTAGGGGTTAATAAGTGTCAGATTAGGGGTGTTTAGAGACTCGGGGTACATGTTAGGGTGTTAGGTGCAGACTTAGTGTTTCCCCATAGGAAACAATCGAGCTGCGGTGTTAGTTTTTTTTTCAGCCGAAACTCCCATTGTTTCCTATGGGGAAATGCCGAATTTTACCGAGCTAATTCGGATTTATTCGGAGATACGGCAGCTATTTCGGATTCATTCGGTAGATTCGGAAGTAGTTTAATTCGGAAATCCGAATCGATCCTAATCTCCGAATTTACCGAATTTTCCGAATTTCCGAATAAATCCGAAACGAACCGCACATGTCTAGTCTTGCTTAAGTTATCTAATAAACTAAGTATGGTGCCCAGTTGAGACTCGTTGCTCCCTTGCTAATCAATCCTTCCCTAAGATTGATGAAAAAATATAAAGGAATACACAAATATATAAGTAAAGGAGCTCTAATTGGCTCAGGAGTCAGGGAAGACAATACATTTAAAAAAAACTTATTAAAAGTAAATAGAATAGTGTTTATTTAAACTAAAATATTTACACAATTTAAAATTGGGACGTCTCCCTTGATTTACAATAATGTACCAATCTCGTAATGTGATACTTGTGGTATAGTATCAATATTGAGCATATATCAAAAAGCAATACAAGGTTAAAATGTTTGCAACAATAATTGCTGGGAGCTAAAACATTAAGGCCTAGATTTGGAGTTTTGTCGGTAACGACCCGAAAAACTAACGCCGGCTTTTTTCTGGCCGAACCATAAAAATAACTCTGGTATTGAGAGTCCACATAAAGGCTGCGTTAGGCTCCAAAAAAGGAGCGTAGAGCATTTTTAACGCAGCTTCAACTCTCGATACCAGAGTTGCTTACAGACGCGGCCAGCCTCAAAAACGTGCTCGTGCACGATTCCCCCATAGGAAACAATGGGGCTGTTTGAGCTGAAAAAAAAACAAACACCTGCAAAAAAGCCGCGTTCAGCTCCTAACGCAGCCCCATTGTTTGCTATGCGGTAACCCTTCCTACGTCTGCACTTAACACTCTAACATGTACCCCGAGTCTAAACACCCCTAACCTTACACTTATTAACCCCTAATCTGCCGCCCCCACTATCGCTGACCCCTGCATATTATTATTAACCCCTAATCTGCCGCTCCGTAAACTGCCGCTACTTACATTATCCCTATGTACCCCTAATCTGCTGCCCTAACATCGCCGACCCCTATATTATATTTATTAACCCCTAATCTGCCCCCCACAACGTCGCCTCCACCTGCCTACACTTATTAACCCCTAATCTGCCGAGCGGACCTGAGCGCTACTATAATAAAGTTATTAACCCCTAATCCGCCTCACTAACCCTATCATAAATAGTATTAACCCCTAATCTGCCCTCCCTAACATCGCCGACACCTAACTTCAAACATTAACCCCTAATCTGCCGACTGGAGCTCACCGCTATTCTAATAAATGTATTAACCCCTAAAGCTAAGTCTAACCCTAACACTAACACCCACCTAAATTAAATATAATTTAAATCTAACGAAATTAATTAACTCTTATTAAATAAATTATTCCTATTTAAAGCTAAATACTTACCTGTAAAATAAACCCTAATATAGCTACAATATAAATTATAATTATATTATAGCTATTTTAGGATTTATATTTATTTTACAGGTAACTTTGTATTTATTTTAACCAGGTACAATAGCTATTTAATAGCTAAAATAGTTAAAATAATTACAAATTTACCTGTAAAAGAAATCCTAACCTAAGTTACAAATAAACCTAACACTAGACTATCAATAAATTAATTAAATAAACTACCTACAATTACCTACAATTAACCTAACACTACACTATCAATAAATTAATTAAATACAATTGCTACAAATCAATACAATTAAAATAACTAGCTAAAGTACAAAAAATAAAAAAGAACTAAGTTACAAATAATAAAAAAATATTTACAAACATAAGAAAAATATTACAACAATTTTAAACTAATTACACCTACTCTAAGCCCCCTAATAAAATAACAAAGCCCCCCAAAATAAAAAAAATGCCCTACCCTATTCTAAATTACTAAAGTTCAAAGCTCTTTTACCTTACCAGCCCTGAACAGGGCCCTTTGCGGGGCATGCCCCAAGAAATACAGCTCTTTTGCCTGTAAAAAAAAACATACAATACCCAAGCCCCCCAACATTACAACCCACCACCCACATACCCCTAATCTAACCCAAACCCCCCTTAAATAAACCTAACACTAAGCCCCTGAAGATCATCCTACCTTGTCTTCACCATACCAGGTTCACCGATCGGTCCAGAAGAGCTCCTCCGATGTCCTTATCCAAGCCCAAGCGGGGGGCTGAAGAGGTCCATGATCCGGCTGAAGTCTTCATCCAAGCGGGGCAGAAGAGGTCTTCCATCCGATTGAAGTCTTCATCCAAGCGGCATCCATCCGGAGCGAAGCGGCAGCATCCTGAAGACCTCCACCGCGGAACATCCATCCTGGCCGACGACTGAACGACGAATGACGGTTCCTTTAACCCCTTAACGACACATGTCGTACAGGGTACTTCGCACACAACCTGGTCTTTAAAGACCAGCGACGTACCCTGTACGACATCAGGGTTTAAAGCGGCTGGAAGCGATCCTGATCGCTTCCAGACGCTTTCAAGGTATTGCTGTGATGCCTCGACATTGAGGCATCACTGCAATACCTTTTTTCCAAAACCAATGCAGAGAGAGCCACTCTGTGGCCCTCTCTGCACTAGAAGCGATGGGCCCGATCGTTGGTGGGTGGGAGCAGCTGCAGGGAGGCGGGTGGGCGGCCCATCGCTACCCGGCATCCGGTTCCTGAATGTGCAATGTGCACGCTGGGTGCCGGGAGCAATCGGGGGCCTGCAGGGAGCGCGCATGCGCGCGCATATGAGAGCGATCGCGTAACAGCGACTGCCACCAATGAATTTATGAATGGGAGTGAGGGAGAGGGAGGGGGGGAGAGAGGGAGAGGGAGGGGGGAAATAATTTTCAAAAGGATCTGGGAGGGGGAGAGGGAGGAGGGTATTAGGGGGGGCAGCTACACTACAGAAAACTTTTAATTACATGCAAAAAAATAAAAAAAACATTTTTTTGAGGCAAATTGGGTACTGGCAGACAGCTGCCAGTACCCAAGATGGCAGCAAATAGGATGTGGGCAAGTGTTATAGAGCTGTTTGGGGGGGATCAGAGAGGTTAGGGGCTAAGGGGGGGTCCATCACAGCTAAACAGATATTTTTTTTAAAAAAAAATTCATAAAAAAAAAAAAAAGCCTTTTATTTTAGAACTGGCAAAGTTTCTGCCAGTACTTAAGATGGCGGGGACAATTTTGGGGTGGGGGAGGGAAGAGAGATGTTTGGGAGGGATCAGGGGGTGGGATCTCTCAGGTGGGAGGCTGATCTCTACACTAAAGCTAAAATTAACCCTGCAAGCTCCCTACAAACTATCTAATTAACCCCTGCACTGCTGGGCATAATACACGTGTGATGCGCAGCAGCATTTAACAGCCTTCTAATTACCAAAAAGCAACATAAAAGCCATAAATATCTGCTATTTCTGAACAAAGGGGATCCCAGAGAAGCATTTACAACCATTTATGCCATAATTGCACAAGTTGTTTGTAAATAATTTCAGTGAGAAACCTAAAATTGTAAAAAATGTAAAAAAATTATTTATTTGATCGCATTTGGCGGTGACATGGTGGCATGAAATATACCAAGATGGGCCTAGATCAATACTTGGGGTTGTCTACTACACTACACTAAAGCTAAAATTAACCCTAGAAGCTCCCTACATGCCCCCTAATTAACCCCTTCACTGCTGGGCATAATACATGTGTGGTGCGCAGTGGCATTTAGCGGCCTTCTAATTACCAAAAAGCAATGCCAAAGCCATATATGTCTGCTATTTATGAACAAAGGGGATCCCAGAGAAGCGTTTACAACCATTTATGCCATAATTGCACAAGTTGTTTGCAAATAATTTCAGTGAGAAACCTAAAGTTTGTGAAAAAAATTATGAAAAAGTGAATTTTTTCTTTATTTGATCTCATTTGGCGGTGAAATGGTGGCATGAAATATACCAAAATGGGCCTAGATCATTACTTTGGGATGTCTTCTAAAAAAATATATATACATGTCAAGGGATATTCAGGGATTCCTGAAAAATATCAGTGTCCCAATGTAACTAGTGCTAATTTTGAAAAAAAGTGGTTTGGAAATAGCAAAGTGCTACTTGTACTTATTGCCCTATAACTTGCGAAAAACGCGAAGAACATGTAAATATTGGGTATTTCTAAACTCAGGACAAAATTTAGAAACTATTTAGCATGGGTGTTTTTTGGTGGTTGTAGATGTGTAACAGATTTTGGGGGTCAAAGTTAGAAAAAGTGTGTTTTTCCCATTTTTTCCTCATATTTTATAATTTTTTTATAGTAAATTATAAGATATGATGAAAATAATGGTATCTTTAGAAAGTCCATTTAATGGCGAGAAAAACGGTATATAATATGTGTGGGTACAGTAAATGAGTAAGAGGAAAATTACAGCTAAACACAAACACCGCAGAAATGTAAAAATAGCCCTGGTCCTTAAGGGAAAAAAATTGAAAAATGGCTGTGTCCTTAAGGGGTTAAATGACGTCATCCAAGATGGCGTCCCTCGAATTCCGATTGGCTGATAGGATTCTATCAGCCAATCGGAATTAAGGTAGGAATATTCTGATTGGCTGATTCCAGATTAGGGGTTAATAATTGAAGTTAGGTGTTGGCGATGTTAGGGAGGGCAGATTATGATAGGGTTAGTGAGGCGGATTAGGGGTTAATAACTTTATTATAGTAGCGCTCAGGTCCGGTCGGCAGATTAGGGGTTAATAAGTGTAGGCAGGTGGAGGCGACGTTGAGGGGGGCAGATTAGGGGTTAATAAATATAATACAGGGGTCGGCGGTGTTAGGGGCAGCAGATTAGGGGTACATAAGTATAACGTAGGTGGCGGTCGGCAGATTAGGGGTTAAAAAATACCGGAGTTATAAAAATCCCATTGAAAAGATAGGATACGCAATTGACGTAAGGGGATCTGCGGTATGGAAAAGTTGCGGCTGGAAAGTGAGCGTTAGACCCTATTTTGAGTGACTCCAAATACCGGCGGTAGCCTAAAACCAGCGTTAGGAGCCTCTAACGCTGGTTTTCACGGCTACCGCCAAACTCCAAATCTAGGCCTAAGTGTCCACCTTAACAATGTAATGAATGCATTGTGAATAAAAGTTCATTAACAAACTTAATTCAACCCAAAGTTCATTCAATTTATCAGATTCTGCAGAGCTGGGTAGCAAATATAAAGTCTTTGTAACAAGTATTGCAAAGTGCCACGGGTTAGATTTTCAAACCCTGAGTCTATATATTGGGCGTTTATACTGGTCTGACCAATAAGATAGTGTACACTCCCATGTGTCAGATGGAAATAAGGAACTGAGCTTACCGGGATCTTCAGACACTTCAAGTGTCAGGCACAGACTTACTGTGTTACTTCTCCGGTGCTGTGTTAAACTTGTATCGTCTCCTGTGAACCAAGCGTGGCTGCTGTGATGTTACCTTATACTCCACTGAATACTGGTTCTGGATCAGCTGTACTGCTGCACGCTCCAGCGTGTTAAAAGAAAATTGATCACAACAAATGGCCGTTTGTGTTCCCTGTATTTGATAACTTCAAGGTCTTGCAGGGAAATAAAACTTGTGTGAATGCTGTATTCAGTGCTGCAAATTAGTTCCTGGTGGTCTGCAATCAAACGTTAACGCGTTTCACCTTAGTGGGGGCTTTATCAAGACGTATTCCTCTGTGTAGTAGATGGGCATTTAAATATACCTCCTCTTCATCTTATTGGTCAGTTGTGATGTGTTAATTGAATCAGTTTTTTAAAGGTGGCATTGTTCCAAAGTGGATTCCTCTATATATTCTCTTATAGTGTGGTTAGTTAAGGTGGACTACTTATATGATCGGTCTTCAAACTTAATCTATCGAAAAATATATAAACACAAATAGAAAATAAGAAATAAAAATAAATAAACAAAAATAGAAAAAGGCAAAATTATATGTCAGGTTTTCCATGTATATCTGATATCAAAGATATATTTAAAATTGCTATTTGCTCATTGCTATAGCTTGAATGGGGGTTGATATACAATGGTAACAAAGACGTTATCTCAACCTTAATGTGCATATAGATGCTTCTTCCTTAGGTATTAGTTGTATATACAGTATATATATTTTCTACTATCATTTGTAGATGTCAAACGATCTACTGTCTAATTTAATGAACTACACTGATAGAGCATAAACTAAATTTTGAAACTTTCTATTTAATTGAAGTATGAAAGAGGATATGACCCACAAATAATCAAAAAAGCAAGAACGCAAGTAGATGAAACAGAGAGAAAAAGCCTTCTGGTGTATAAAGCAAAAGAGAAGGACGATAATAAAAAAACTGAAGACAAAATCAATGTTGCTTTAGTAACTGATTATAACTGCGACCACTATCTTATTAAAAAAATAATAAAGAAACATTGGCACATACTCCAAACAGATCCCATAATAGGAGAACAGATGCCTGACCACCCTAAAATTGTCTATAAAAAAGCAAAAAATCTTAATAGTATACTGGCTCCTAGTGAGTTTAGAACATCAGATAATAAATTAAAAATTGAGGGAGACCTAACTGGGAAAAAAATTACAGGATTCTTTCCTTGTTTTGGTTGTAGATCCTGTAGATATAGCAGTAAATCCAAAAAAATTGCTGTACACATCAAATAAAAGAAATGATCAGATGTCAGGATAAGGGAGTAGCTTACATCATTCAATGCTCCTGTTGTAGACAATATATAGGTGAGACCACTAGGACCCTAAGGGATCACATACAAGAACATCTTTCGTGCATAGATAGAGGCAACCTCGAAACACATTTATATACTCATTTTAGGGAAAAACATAACAATAACCTTAAAGATTTTACATTTTGGGGAATAAAAAGGGTTAAACCAGATTGGAGAGGTGGAAATTTTGAGTCTAAACCTCTAAAAAAAAGAAGCAGAATTGATTTACAATATGCAGACCCTTTTCCCATCTGGTTTAAACTCAGAACTAGATATGGCTCCGTTTTTAACCACTTAATTTATATAAATATATATCAGTAATACGACGGAAAGAAAATTTAGATACCCACAATTACCTAGTTCATACTTCAAATAAATAGAAAGTTTCAAAATGTAGTTTCTGCTCTATTGAAGTAGTTCATAAAATTAGACAGTAGATCGTTTGACATCTACAAATGATAGTAGAATATATATATATATATATATATATATATATATATATAAAACTAATACCTAAGGAAGAAGCATCTATATGCACATTAAGGTTGAGATAAGGTCTTTGTTACCATTGTATATCAACCCCCATTCAAGCTATAGCAATGAGCAAATAGCAATTTTAAATATCTCTTTGATATCAGATATATATGGAACACCTGACATATAATTTTACCTTTTTCTAATTTTGTTTATTTTTATTTCTTATTTTCTATTTTTGTTTATATATTTTTACATAGATTAAGTTTGAAGACCGATCATATAAGTAGTCCACCTTAACTAACCCCCACTAAAAGAGAATATATAGAGGAATCCGCTTTGGAACAATACCATCTTTAAAAAACTGATTAAATTAACACATCACAACTGACCAATAAGATGAAGAGGAGGGATAGTTAAATGCTCATCGACTACACAGAGGAATACGTCTTGATAAAGCCCCCACTAGGGCGAACCGCGTTGACGTTTGATTGCAGACCACCAGGAACTAATTTGCAGCACTGAATATAGCATTCACACAAGTTTTATTTCCCTGCAAGACCTTGAAGTTATCAAGTACAGGGAACACAAACGGCCATTTGTTGTGATCAATTTTCTTTTAACACGCTGGAGCGTGCAGCAGTACAGCTGATCCAGAACCAGTATTCAGTGGAGTATAAGGTAACATCACAGCAGCCACGCTTGGTTCACCGGAGACGATACAAGTTTAACACAGCACCGGAGAAGTAACCTGACCTGTGCCTGACACTTGAAGTGTTCCAAGATCCTGGTAAGCTCAGTTCCTTATTTCCATCTGACACACGGGAGTGTACACTATCTTATTGGTCAGACCAGTATAAACGCCCAATATATAGACTCAGGGTTTGAAAATCTAACCCGTGGCACTTTGCAATACTTGTTACAAAGACTTTATATTTGCTACCCAGCTCTGAAGAATCTTATAAATTGAATGAACTTTGGGTTGAATTAAGTTTGTTAATGAATTTTTATTCACAATGCATTCACTATATTGTTAAGGTGGAAACATAATGTTTTAGCTCTCAGCATCAGCAATTATTGTTGTGAACATTTTAACCTTGTATTGCTTTTTGATATATGCTCAATATTGATACTATACCACAAGTATCACATTACGAGATTGGTACATTATTGTAAATCAAGGGAGACGTCCCAATTTTAAATTGTGGAAATATTTTAGTTTAAATAAACACTATTCTATTTACTTTTAATACGTTTTTTAAATTTATTGTCTTCCCTGACTCCTGAGCTAATTAGCGCTCCTTTACTTATATATTTGTGGATGTCTTGCTTAAGATCAGCCATTGCTGCTCTCATCTCATCATGAAATAATTCTTTGATTTGATTCAATAGCTCTACATTAGTAGAGGAATGAATGCTTAAAGGTGAAGAGCTGGGGGTAGCCGGTGAGATATAATCCTTGTCCATCTGTGATTCAGGTTCAATTAGCTTTTTCTTCTGCTGTGACTAAGAAAGGCACTCTTTAACAGATTGCGTAGGCCCTTTCATGGTCATAGAACTGCATATCAGATGTTTGCAAAGGATTTAACAGCAAAGAAGATAGGAGGAATTTTGCTTAAACAGGCCCCTTTTATTTATATACTCCTGATTATTGGAAGGGTGAATGGTCTGGGTCTGTAGGGTCTGCCTAATCATCTCGTTGTTATGGTGTCATATTAAGATAGATTTATAATCTTCCTTTGTAGGAAAGCGGCAAAAATAAAAAGACAAAGAAACAAAGGTGCAACCGGTGTAGGCCAACAATGAATTCTTTTCATGGTGTCCCTTTCTCCTAGCTGATACCAGAATGGTGATAAGAATATGTGTCCCAAAGGGCCTCTATAGATCTGTTAGCACGTTAGTTAATTTATGTTCTCATCATTGAATTTGCATCTGTAGTCTGCTTTGGTCTTTTATGTGTACCCTTACTTAATTAGGGTCAAATATATTTAGCACTTCTCTCCAGGGGAGTTTACCAACTTATGGTGATGCGAGGAAAAGGGTAGTGGATATGACCAAGTCACAAGTCTTTTGAGTTTGATCTATGTGGTCCAGATTTAGCTTATATTTAAATTGGTCTCCAGCCTGAGTCGCTAAATTGTTGTCTCATTGAGTTAGTAGGTATGATCCACCTTAATTATGTGAGGAATTAGGCAGGCAGGTATTAATATAATACAAAGTTCACTTACCCTCTGATGCAGTAATTACCTTTCAGTGGATTATTCTGGGTGTTAAAGCACTGACCCTCCAGAAGCTGTGAGGATGGAAGGAGGATCCGGGGACTGTCGCGATGGGCCGCATGGTGTCAGGCTTGCAGGCCGCAACTTTAGGTGTTGCTCCAATACTGCTTAGTTGAGCGCTGCGACCGTGATTTGTTCCGGAGTGGATCCCAACTCTCCAGATTACCACTAGATCAAGGGTACCTAAGGCTGTTGGTGCTGCTGCAGGTGTCCCCGGAACAGATCCCCGACACTCTAGAGGAACACCAAATGCTGTGTGTAGGGTAAGTGGGTCTGCAGTCTATTGCACTGGACCGCACGGTGCCTGGCAGGTAGGCCGCAATTGCAAATGTTGCTAAGGTAGTCACCTGGATCCGGAGCAGATCCCCGACCCTTCGGAGTGTCTTCAGAACAGAGATGGTTAAAATTATTAGAGCTGCCAGGGAAATGATGTGGAAATAATAACTCCAAGATTCCACGTAGTGTGCTGCTATCTAGGCCCTGCCTGTCTGCTGCTTTAGCGTTAAAGTTCACCAGCAACAAATTATTAATAACATACAAACACATATAGGGCTAGATTACTACTGGAGCGTTATCATTTGTCCGCGATTGATATCAGGTTTTCGAGGCCATTTCTGCGCAAGTTAAATTCCGCCTGTATTACAAGTTTAAAGTAAATGCAAATGCGTGAGTGTAATCATGATTTATGCTAGAATGATTACCACAACTTCAGAGCTTTCATACAAACATCAAAAATACATTTTAAAAGTACAGTTACATTCATAATAACAATATCTTATAAAAATTATCAAAATAAAATTGCAATGAAAAGTTATAAGGGCTCAAAGATATAAGGTCTCAGGTATTAGAAAAAGGGTTTTACAGAGATACATACATATACATGTCTAAATATGTGTATGTATATTTATATGTGTGTACATATGTACTGTATTTATGTATTTGTATGTGTATATATGTATTGGCAGACTGTAAATAATTCACATTATAATGTTCTTCACATAGGGGATATGTTCTATGTATTTTTAAATATATATTCCTATATATATGTATACCTATATATAATCATGTATACACACACACATATATATATATATATATATATATAAATATATATTTGTGCAAAAATCCATGAGATATATATTTAGATATCTCTTTAAGAAGAAATAGAGCATATTATGCTATGTGCAGAACATTGGATTATGAAATATGCAATATTATCTTCTTATATTGTGCTTTTAAATAACCATGATTGTGTTTGCACAAGTCTATGGGGGCATGCGTTTGCAATCTCTCAACGTCTGTTAAAGAGATTTAGCAAGTGAGAGAGTGCAAGCTTAACTTTTAACTGGTAATACGAATGCGAATCTAAAAGCAAAAAAAAATTATTCTAGCGGTTTTAACTCTCGAACGCGAGCTCTAACTACCACTCCATTTATAATCTAGCCCATAATCTCTGCCAAATTGTAGTGTTTCCAGAGAGACTAGAGTGCATTTCGTGTAATGCATAACTATGATACTTCTATATTATGCACAGTGATTGGTTAACCCCTTAATGACCACAAGCACTTTTCCATTTTCTGTCCGTTTGGGACCAAGGCTATTTTTACATTTTTCCGGTGTTTGTGTTTAGCTGTAATTTTCCTCTTACTCATTTACTGTACGCACACATATTAAATACCGTTTTTCTCGCCATTAAATGGACTTTCTAAAGATACCATTATTTTCATCATATCTTATAATCCTATATAATAAAAGGCCAAGTGTCTTTGTCCGAAGCTGTCATGCGCAGTAGAGACAGCACGAGGACAAACACACCGACCTTTGAGTCCCTAGCTGATCTGCGGCAGAAGTGGGCGTGGCCGGGGCGTGAATGACCTGAAGGGGGCGTGGTCAGGGGTGGGACCGCTGTACTGCAAAAAATGGCCTATGTGAATGGGCTTTAGGACTAGTTTACTATAAAAAAATGATAAAATATGAGGAAAAAATCGAAAAAACACACTTTTTCTAACTTTGACCCCCAAAATCTGTTACACATCTACAACCACCAAAAACAGCCATGCTAAATAGTTTCTAAATTTTGTTCTGAGTTTAGAAATACCCAATGTTTACATGTTCTTTGCTTTTTTTGCAAGTTATAGGGCAATAAATACAAGTAGCTATTTCCAAACCACTTTTTTTTTCAAAATTAGCGCTAGTTACATTAGAACACTGATATCTGTCAGGAATCCCTGAATATCCCTTGACATGTTTATATTATTTTTTAGAAGACATCCCAAAGTATTGATCTAGGCCCATTTTGGTATATTTCAGGCAACCATTTCACCGCCAAATGCGATTAAATTTAAATAAAAAAAAATTGTACACTTTTTCACAAATTTTTTCACAAACTTTAGGTTTCTCACTGAAATTATTTACAAACAACTTGTGCAAATATGGCATAATTGGTTGTAAATGCTTCTCTGGGATCCCCTTTGTTCAGAAATAGCAGACATATATGGCTTTGGCGTCGCTTTTTGGTAATTAGAAGGCCGCTAAATGCCACTGCGCACCACACGTGTATTATGTCCAGCAGTGAAGGGGTTAATTAGGTAGCTTGTAGGGAGCTTGCAGGGTTAATTTTAGCTTTAGTGTAGAGATCAGCCTCCCACCTGACACATCACACCCCCTGATCCCTCCCAAACAGCTCCCTTCCCTCCCTTACCCCACAATTGTCCCTGCCATCTTAAGTACTGGCAGAAAGTCTGCCAGTACTAAAATAAAAGGTATCTTTTTAAATTTTTTAGCATATTTACATATGCTGCTGTGTAGTATCCCCCTTATCCCCCAACCTCCCTGATCCCCCCCCCCAAATTCTCTCGTGGAAGAAGGACAGGACCTGGCTTTACACAATCAAAAATGGATGCTATAAATGCGGGAGCTGCGTGACATGCAGCTCTCTTCTGACAGGGGAGAAATTCCACCATCCAGCCACCACTAAGAATTATTGGATTAAACACCGACTAACGTGCACCTCTGACTACGTAATTTACTTTTTGTCTTGCCCATGTGGCCTTTACTACATTGGTAAGACCATGACCTCTTACCGTGAGAGGTTGGCAAACCATAAAAGTGCCATCAGAGCAGCCCTTAAGGATGGACATTCTGACCAGCCTGTAGCTAGGCACTTTTTGGAGATACAGCATCCTATCTCAACACTTAGGGCCATGTTAATTGATAGAGTTGCCCCTCTTAAAAGTGGTGGTGATAGAAACACGGAACTCCTTAGGTGTGATGTGAAGTGGATTTCCAGACTGAACACTCTTGCCCCAAATGGACTGAATGCCAGTATTGACTATGCCCTGTTTTTTTGAATTGATTAATATTTATAATGATTGTCCTCTAATGTGGGGTCCTTTGCCCCGGTATTTTGGTCTAGTTTGACATTTTAGGCACTTCATCTTTGGGTTCCTCTCCCTTACAGTCTCCTCCACTTTCTGTGTTATTCCTTTGCATATCTGACAGTTCCCCTTTGAGGTGGGTATGGGCCGTTTGTGACCATGCCAGTTACGTTTGGATATTATATCAATGTCAGTCCCCTGCAGGACATCCCTATATCGCCATTAGATATTTAGGGGTTGAATGATACCTGTGGTCTGGTAATCCCTGTGGGTACGGTTCTCTCAATAGTGATGGGTTTTATACCTGTACTCTTACATGATGTAGTGGTATGGCTTCACTTTAGGTGTTAGTTATGTAGTGTCTATCGTGGGGGAATGAGTCTCCCTATCGGAAGCACGATGTACAGTTGCAATTTGCCATTTGCCCTCCCCATTTTTCTTCCCCTCACCTCTGTGAGGGCTGTATCTGTACGAGTATATGTTTTGAAATACCTAGGTAGCGCTATGCTATTGTTAGTTAGCAGCCTGATGTGGTGTGCAGTATGTGGGATTTTGCAGGCGGTTAAGTGCCCAGATTCTCTGACTGTACCGAGTTGGTTAAGCGCTCGGTGATAGATGTTATATGTGAATCCTACGTATATCTCTGTTATGCAAACAAGTGATTACGAATGTGGTTACTATGTAGCCTTACTAGCTTTACAACAGGTACTTTGGGTTGCCGCCGCTTTCCTTCTGAGTGTGACTAACAGGTGCTGGCAATACGCCATGAATGGGGGTGTGCACGTCTGCGCTCTTGTGATTGGCTAGTGGTAATGGGAGTTTCCCTGTTTAAGCGCCCACGCTCTGCAGTCCCGGCATCTCCGAATCTTTGGCTGGGAGCCCGTTGTGATGTGCTGCACGCACTGTTGAAGGTGAGAATGGATATGGGTTTTACTGCGGCTCCTAATAGATTTCCTCGCTGTAATACATGCACGTTGTGTCTTAGTAAATGTTTGGCGGTTGGATAGCCTGTCTTGTGTGCTGATATTTTATGTGTACATGCTTGTGTGATTCTAGCTGTCTAGTACACTACGGACACTGTTATCTGGGGGTTACATCCGGTATACGCTACTATGTGGGAACTTGGTATGTGTACTTAGCGGTCATGGATATGTGTAAACCTCTGCAGGGACTGCAATATGAGTTTTATGTGCAGCTTAAGGTTTCTATATGCTACTTTATGAGCACTGTGTGTGTGGCCGGGCTGTGTGTTTAAGCGACTCTAGCTCTGCAGGCAGATCTTTGTATACGCTTGTTGCTTAGTTTAGTCTTGCTGATCTGCACTGATGTGGACATCTATCCAGATTGTGACTCCCTAGCTTGCCATAGGTTCTGTTTAACCGTGGGAATATGTTTAATATGGGTTCTGATGGCTTTTGCTGCACTAGTATTGTATTCTGGATATCTTTGAGGATAAGATTTGCGATTGGTGGGCATTGGTATATCATTGCATTTGGGACATATGTAAGTCAATATAAGGTTCAGTTACTTTTCATTCAGTTGGGGGATGTTGGTGTCTTTATGTGTATGTAATAACTATGTGTCCTTGTTTTATTCTGTTCATTTTTGTAATGTCGGAGGATTCTGTTGTGGTATTGTTTGTAGTTGGTGCTTTGTGACCTGTATTTCATTTTGTTTTATTCTTTTTCTTTTCTTTTCATAGTTTCTTCTTTCTGCCCTGGCTTTTAAATATATGAGTCCACTTATTGGGCTTTGTCCATATCTTGTTGTTTGGTGGTGGTACATAGCGGCCATCTTTGGTGGAGGGTTGTCACTGTGTACATTTGGGCTTAAATGTTTTGATTATGATTGTATTTCTTATGTCCATGTTTTTCTTAGATTATGAATTGTCTTGAAGAAGGCCTCTAGATGGGCCGAAACGTCGACATTCTTTGATGTGAAACTGATGTTGTAAATAAAGATTACATTATGTATAAGTCCTGTGAGTGCCCTCCATCTACAGAGCTACTTTATATTTCAATTTGAGGACTGCACCCAGGCTTTGGCTACAAACTTGTGGAAGGAGTGCTAGGCCACCGGCTATATATTATATATATATATATGTCTATATATGTATATATGTCTATAAATACATCAACATACATATAAATACATAGATACGGATGTACACACATACATATACATCTTTAGACATGTTTATGTATCTCTATGTTAGAGCACTTTGCCTGCTTTTTTTTTCTAACACCTGAGACCTCATATCTTTGAGCCCTTATAGCTTTTTTATGCAATATTTTTTTTAAATAATCTTTATTAGATACTTTATTAGATACTGTTATTATGAGTGTAACTGTACTTTGTAAAATATTTTTTATGTGTTTTGTAAAACATATTTGTTTCGCCAAAACTGTTAACCAGAACTCTGAGGCTGCGGTAATTCCTAGCGTAAATTACAATTGCGCTCAAGTGATCGCTTTTACTTTCAACTTGTAATACGAGCGGTAAACCCGATACGCACTAACACCCGTGATAAACCCCTTTTCGCTCACGTGTTAACACAACACTTGTAATCTGGACCTATATAGTGTAACACAGAAAACTAAGGAAAAAAATTGTCAAAATGAAGGTGAATAAAAATCCCTAAGATGTAACCAAATTAAAATTAAATACTAATACTAAGTGTGTCATGGAACACGAAACCCTTCTGCAATAAGTACAAAAAAAAAATAATAATTTTAAAACAACTCATCTGAAAGCTGCTGCATACCCTCCTAAACCATTTTTGTCAAGTAAATTCCAGGTTCTCAGGTTTCCAAAAAAAATCCTCTCTCAAACTTAAAGGGATATGAAACCCAAATTTTTTCTTTCATGATTCAGATAGAGCATGCAATTTTAAGCAACTTTCTATTTTATTCCTATTATCAATTTTTCTTCATTCTCTTGGTATCATTATTTGAAAAGCAGGAATGTAAGCTTAGGAGCAGGCCCATTTTTGGTTCAGAACCTGGGTAGCACTTGCTGATTGGTGGCTTATTCAACCATGTGATAATATAATCTATTTTAGTTTAATATGAACCATGGCAACGAATGATAAATTCCCTCTGTCACTTAAAAAATAATGTCTATTACTAAGAATACACAGATTACAAACAAATTTAGGGATAGTTTGCGTATCGGGCCAAGTATGTAATCGGCTCAGTCAGTGAAATAATGACTTGTGCATATTAATGAAGAAGAAGCTTTGTGAAAACTGGATTTTAAAGAATCTATCTTAGAAACCAGACAAGTATCCCTGTGTTCTGCTAACCAAAGAACAAACTGTTCAAGTATTCAGGGAACACGTTGTGGTATGTTATAGGCTTTCTTAAAAAATATTGTGAAAAGAATTATGTTCCTTGAAAAACAAAATCATTGCATATATTAGGTTTCCCTAGGAGCATAACAAGTGTGTATGCCTGGGCTCTGACCATGGGTTTTTTCTATAGAACAAACAACAATCAATAACTCAGCTCCTGATTCTTAGAGAGATGAGGATTGCTCAGAGCAAGAAAAGTTGCCTACTTCAAAGTCAAATCATGTTAAAATCTGGCAAACATTTGGCATTTAAAGTGAAAAAGAAGAATCTCAGGAACAAAGCCCATTCCTCAAACAAAACATGCCCACTTGGTAGATATAGCAACATTCAAATGATATACCCTTTAACAACTGGCACATGTGCTTCTGTTTATAGACAAAATACTGACATTATTTAGAGACTGAATTATATTGCTAGAAAATTATAAATAAATGATAACTAAAACCCCACTTGATAATAATTCAACTATCAATAGCTGTTTTTATGCAATTCAAAAAATGATTGCTTATTTGGAAAGAAGCATGGAGGTACACAGACAGAGGAATAGCCTACATAATGTATCATCTAATTAAACATTAACTTAAGTGATGCATATAAATGATTAGATATGTATTCACTAAAAATTGTCTGAGGCCATATTAAAGGGACATTTTCTTTCATGATTCAGATAGATCATACAATTTTAAACAACTTTCCAAATTACTCCTATTATCTAATTTGCTTCATTCTCTTGGTATTCTTTGTAGAAGAAGCAGTAATGTACATGACACACTTTGAGACTGACATAAAAAATTATGCATAATTAAAAATATGGTAATTGCAAATATATGGTATTCTAGATTGTTTAATGTGAATCATTAGCTAGACATCACTAATCAATCTGTACATCTTTGTTTTAAAATGAGTTTGAGAAGGTTTAATTCTACTGTTGGTTGAATTGCATTGTATTACGCTAAGTGTTTGATTGGTTTTCCTTTTTTATGTTATGTGATGTTGAAAATATATTTTTGTTTTAAAATTTCAATAAAAATTTTATTAAAATAGCTTTTCCTGTAATTTAATTGTGAAAATTATAGGTTCTTAGAAGGCAGACTTTGAAAGCCTAACCATGACACATATCTGTCCCTAATTGGTGTCAGCAACAGTAATAAAACAAGTTCCTGCAAAACAATACAAGTTTTGCTGAGAAAATAATGGAAAGCCTTGTCTACTCCAGTTTAGATTGGCTCCTCTAATAAAGGCAAATTATTGGAGGAGTGTTGGCCATCAAAAAAACAAGACACGGACGGTCAGAAGGAACTAGGGACTGTAGCAGCCAACAAGTACACAGGGCAGTAATGACCATCAGGAACACAGGGCAGTAATGACCATCAGGAACACAGGGCAGTAATGACCATCAGGAACACAGGGTATTAATGACCATCAGGAACACAGGGCAGTAATGACCATCAGGAACACAGGGCAGTAATAACCATCAGGAACACAGGGCAGTAATGACCATCAGGAACACAGGGCAGTAATTACCATCAGGAACACAGGGCAGAAATAGTTAGCAGGGACTGAGAACAGTAATGGCAAGCAGGGCAGCAGTGGTTACCGGCAGTATGTAGGGCAGAAATGGCCAACAGACACATGTGACAGTAATGCCCAAGAGGCAGGGGCAGAACAAACATTGGTGCAGCAGGTGAAGTGGCACCAGGGCCCATAGCTTCCAGTCTATACATAGGTGTGGTCATTATCTGTGTATAGATACGCCATATAATTATACTGCGCAGCATATTCATCAGTGTCATTATACAATGCTGCTGCGTGTTTATTATTATTGTATAGATATTCTTTCATTATACAGCACAGCATATTCATGAGTATTTGTATTTATACAGAGAAGTGTACTCCTCGGGTGTATAATTACTATTTATACCGTTTCAAATATTAAATATAAACTATGAAAAATATAAATAAAAATAATTTAAAATTATTATACATACTGTAAAAAATATAGATATATTCTATGGGTAGTTTTGAATATTTTACAATATGCATAATATTTTAAATAATTATTATTATTATTTTTAATAGTTTATATTTAATAAATTTAGATAACATGCATTGAAGATAGCAGTTCTTCATGTGCGCTAATCCGAACGCATTAGTCCTAAATTGCAAACTCCAATGCGCGTTACACATATTTTACATTCCTATGTTCTTCACATAGAAAATAATGTACTTTTTATTATTAAATATATATTTCTATATACTGTATATCTGTAAAATACAAATCTATTGGAATAGATATTCTGGTATAGGTATAAATAAATATATATATATATATATATATATACTGTATATATATATGTATATATATATATATATATATTTAAAATAGAAAGTACATTATTCTGTAAGTGAAGAACATTGGAATGTGAAATATGTACAGTACATATGCTGTAAAACACATAAATATATATGTACGCACATCTATACATATATATATATATATGCAAACATATATTTAGATATGCCTATGTACACCTTATACCACCTGACAACTTTTTAAATATTTTTTTAAAATAATTTTTATCAGACAGTGTTTATATGAGTGTAACTGTATTTTTACATGTATTAATGTTGTGTTTAGTGCACTTTTTTTTCCTAACCTTTATTTGAGCTCTGAAGTCGCACTAACCTGACAAACATTAAATTAAAGTGGTCCACTCATAATCTAGCCCTGTATTGGGTTGTGGTTTCAGTTAGCAGAAACAGTTATTTCATATACAAAAATATACCTAAAGGATCAATTTCCCATACATTTTAAACTCTGCAGCTGATAAAACAAGTAATTAGAAACACATTAAGTAGAAATCAATTTTACAGTACACAATAATTGGGCTTTAGATGACAGTAACTTTTTCAGAATGTACAACATTGTAAAAAGCATTCTTGCAAAACTATTGCCATATAGTGCTTCCGAGATGTGCACACTCCTGAGTCTATGTACCAGCTGTTCAGCAAAATATACCAAGAGAAAGTGTTATATTTTTGATAATAGAAGAAACTGGGAAAGGTTTTTTTTTCTTTTCAATGCACACTCTGAATCATCAAAAGATAAAATTATATTTGATGGCCTTTTAACACAATTATCTGTTAAAACAAGGTTATTAAAGAAAAAAAGGAGAAAAAAAGACATCAAGTCTTTAGAAGAATTTAAAATAAAAATTGACAACATAGGTTTATTTGTGTTAGGGCTTCACTCTAATTCACACTTTCCCACACTTCTGTAAAATCTGTATAACGAGTGCTTTTAGTATTTTCTGATAAATAGTTAATCTATGTTAAAATACAAAGACTTCTCTTTATTTTTTTCTACTTTAAAACTAAATTGTCATGTGGTTGAGGAATAGCAGTAGTGGAGACTTTAGGTATTATTGCTGCCATAAACTGTTGCTGGTATCTAAAACAATATGTACAGTATATATGTATGTATATATATATATATATATATATATATATATATATATATATATATATGTATATATATATATATATATAATAAACACCAAGTAGCACACTCTAACTCGCCAACAAAAACTCCAGACCAGGGTGCTCAAAAAATATTCATCAAGGACAGGTCCAATAATAAGCACTCTCTGGGTTTAAACACAGCAAATTTTAATAAGCAGTGACGTTTCAGGGCATTCACCCCTTCCTCAGACAACCAAAATTGTGATACAAACAGTGTTAAATACCCAACAAACCCCTCCCCCATCTCAGTTAGACCAATCACCCAAATAAGAGATGATGTATGCTATAGTGGATATACCATAGACCACAAATATCCAACCATAACACCTATAATTTAAATCTGTATAACGAGTGCTTTTAGTATTTTCTGATAAATAGTTAATCTATGTTAAAATACAAAGACTTCTCTTTATTTTTTCTACTTTAAAACTAAATTGTCATGTGGTTGAGGAATAGCAGTAGTGGAGACTTTAGGTATTATTGCTGCCATAAACTGTTGCTGGTATCTAAAACAATATGTACAGTATATATGTATATATATATATATATATATATATATATATATATATATATATATATATATATATGTATATATATATATATATATATATATATATATACAGTGGGGGGAAAAAGTATTTAGTCAGCCACCAATTGTGCAAGTTCTCCCACTTAAGAAGATGAGAGAGGCCTGTAATTTTCATCATAGGTATACCTCAACTATGAGAGACAAAATGTGGAAACAAATCCAGACAATCACATTGTCTGATTTGGAAAGAATTTATTTGCAAATTATGGTGGAAAATAAGTATTTGGTCACCTACAAACAAGCAAGATTTCTGGCTCTCACAGACCTGTATCTTCTTCTTTAAGAGGCTCCTCTGTCCTCCACTCATTACCTGTATTAATAGCACCTGTTTGAACTTGTTGTCAGTATAAAAGACACCTGTCCACAACCTCAAACAGTCACACTCCAAACTCTACTATGGTGAAGACCAAAGAGCTGTCGAAGGACACCAGAAACAAAATTGTAGACCTGCACCAGGCTGGGAAGACTGAATCTGCAATAGGCAAGCAGCTTGGTGTGAAGAAATCAACTGTGGGAGCAATAATTAGAAAATGGAAGACATACAAGACCACTGATAATCTCCCTCGATCTGGGGCTCCACGCAAGAACTCACCCCGTGGGGTCAAAATGATCACAAGAACGGTGAGCAAACATCCCAGAACCACATGGGGGGACCTAGTGAATGACCTGCATAGAGCTGGGACCAACGTAACAAAGGCTACCATCAGTAACACACTACGCCGCCAGGGACTCAGATCCTGCAGTGCCAAACGTGTCCCCCTGCTTAAGCCAGTACATGTCCGGGCCTGTCTGAAGTATGGTAGATAGCATTTGGATGATCCAGAAGCAGTTTGGGAGAATGTCATATGGTCAGATGAAACCAAAGTAGAACTGTTTGGTAGAAACACAATTTGTTGTGTTTGGAGGAGAGAGAACACCATATGTACTGTAAAGCATGGGGGTGGAAACATCATGCTTTGGGGCTGTTTCTCTGCAAAGGGAACAGGACGACTGATCCGTGTACATGAAAGAATGAATGGGGCCATGTATCGTGAGATTTTGAGTGCAAACCTCCTTCCATCAGCAAGGGCATTGAAGATGAAACATGGCTGGATCTTTCAGCATGACAATGATCCCAAACTCACCGCCCGGGCAACGAAGGAGTGGCTTGGTAAGAAGCATTTCAAGGTCCTGGAGTGGCCTAGCCAGTATCCAGATCTCAACCCCATAGAAAACCTTTGGAGGGAGTTGAAAGTCCGTTTTGCCCAGCGACAGCCCCAAAACATCACTGCTCTACTGTAGAGGAGATCTGCATGCAGGAATGGGCCAACATACCAGCAACAGTGTGTGACAACCTTGTGAAGACTTACAGAAAATGTTTGACCTCTTTCATTGCCAACAAAGGATATATAACAAAGTATTGAGATGAACTTTTGATATTGACCAAATACTTATTTTCCACCATAATTTGCAAATAAATTCTTTCCAAATCAGACAATGTGATTATATGGATTTGTTTCCACATTTTGTCTCTCATAGTTGAGGTATACCTATGATGAAAATTACAGGCCTCTCTCATCTTCTTAAGTGGGAGAACTTGCACAATTAGTGGCTGACTAAATACTTTTTTTCCCCCACAGTATATATATATATATATATATATATATATATATATATATATATATATATATATATATATATAAAATAAACACCAAGTAGCACACTCTAACTCGCCAACAAAAACTCCAGACCAGGGTGCTCAAAAAATATTCATCAAGGACAGGTCCAATAATAAGCACTCTCTGGGTTTAAACACAGCAAATTTTAATAAGCAGTGATGTTTCGGGCATTCACCCCTTCCTCAGACAACCAAAATTGTGATACAAACAGTGTTAAATACCCAACAAACCCCTCCCCCATCTCAGTTAGACCAATCACCCAAATAAGAGATGATGTATGCTATAGTGGATATACCATAGACCACAAATATCCAACCATAACACCTATAATTTAAAGAAATATATCTAAAAGTAGATGACCAACCACCAGAGCCATAACAGTAGCTAAAGAGATATATTATCATAGGCTCAATACCCTCATACATATCTACATCAGGCAAATCTCATACAGGCTCAACATCCCTATAGCAAATACTTCTAACCGCATTCTATATACATATGTAGCAGATCTAATAAGGCTATATGACATACCCTCATGTCGCCAGGAGTATGGCAGGAAAATAATGGATATAGCGTGGACATTCGGTGTGCCAACAAGGCACAATGGATTTAACGTTAACTCTCAATATATTCGTGGACTCTCAGTAGAACAAGAAGAGTATGGGCTCTCAGTGTCCCAACAGCATCAACATAAAAAGATGTTAAAGAAAACAATGCCAGTCCACATTGGCATTTAATCCACCAGGTTGCACTGTTTTCAGTCTAAGATGTTAAAGAAAACAATGCCAGTCCACATTGGCATTTAATCCACCAGGTTGCACTGTTTTCAGTCTATGGATCCATTTAGCTTCAACTTGTAATAGTCTCTTCTTTCTGTTCCCCCTCTTCTTAGTGGTGGTACGTGATCAATTAAGATAAAGCGTAAGTCCTTCACTGTGTGGTTCATCTGTACAAAGTGGCGTGCCACAGGTTGTTCCGACACGCCCTCTTTTAGTGCAGTTCTAATGGCACTCCTATGGTTCGCCATTCTTTTTTTGAAATCATCATCCTTCTTTCCGACGTAGTAAATTCCACATGTGCAATTCAAAAGGTAAACCACATATGGTGTGGAGCACGTCAAATGGTGTTGAATTTTAAAACACTTATTAGTGTGTGGGTGGTGGAATGTTCTACTTTGTATCATAGAGTTACATGTTGTACACCCTAGACACTTAAAACACCCAATCTCTTAGATTGTAACCAGGTATCCTTGGTCTATGCATGTCTTGGGTCGGTGTTCATGAGTAAATCTTGTAGGTTGCGTCCTCTTTTATAACCTATCCTAGGTGGAGGAATTTCTTTAAAAGGTAATTCATGATCCGATGCCAGTAGATCCCAATGGTCCTTTATCGACTTGGCAAAGATCCCAACATTTGGTGCATACGTGGTGATACAAGTCATACGTTTATCCTCCGCTTTCTCATCTCCGGGAGTGAGTAGTGTACCCCTTTCAGTCTCCTTGGCTATATTATGTGCTCGTTGAATAGCATCATAAGTATAACCTCTGTGTAGGAATTTGATGGACATCTCATCCAATTGGGCTTTAGCTTTTTCTTGTACAGAGTTGTTCCTCACTACCCTATATAGTTGTGCTAATTGAATAGACTTGATGAGAGATCTTGGATGGCTGCTACTCGCCAGCAGGAGGGAATTCCTGTCAGTAGGTTTCTGATGCATAGTAGTCTCCAATTGGCCATTATCCTTAAAGATTCTCAAGTCCAGAAAGTCGATGGACTCTTTGTTCACCACCATCTTGAATTAATTTCACCAGAAAAGTGAGATTGTTGAGGTTCTGTACCCAGCTGTTCAAATGCTCTTCTGTACCCCTCCACACAAGTAGGACATCATCAATGTATCTCATATATTTGATGATTTCAGGGCATTCATACACTTTCATTATCTTGGTCTCATAATGTTTCATATATAAGTTTGCGTAAGAGGGGGCCATGTTCGACCCCATGGCGGTCCCCGGGACTTGTTGGTAGTAGTTAGACTCAAACCTGAAAAAATTCAGTGTTAGACATAACTTCAGAATCTTGATGATGTAATTACTACTGGGTCCTACATATGGGTATCTTAAAAGAGCATCTTCAACTGCCATCATCCCTTCCTGATGTGGGATGATGGTGTACAGACTTGTAACATCCATAGATACCAAGTAATCATCATCCGAGATATCTTGTGATCGTGAGAGCTGACCCAATACATCAGTTGAATCCTTCACATATGATCTCATATGTCGAACCAAAGGTTGAAGAAATTAATCAACCCACTGTGCCAATGGACTCAACAGGGACCCTCTTGCAGACACAATCGGACGTCCAGGCAGTTTTTACAATCCCTTGCGCACTTTAGGGAGGGTGTATAGTATGGGGCAGATGGGATATGACACTCACAGCCAATCATATGTATCCTTGTTGATCCAACCTTCCATCACACCTTCAAGTATAGTTGTCTCAATTATATCTTGAAATTGGTTAGTGGGATCTCTTGGTAGCGGAAGATATACCAGGTTATCATCCAACTGTGAGAGGATTTCTTCTCTATAATCTTTGTAATTCAGAACCACAATGGCCCCACCTTTATCCGCTTTGCGGATCACTATGCTGGGATCTTGTGACAAACTTTTGATCGCCATTCGTTCCTCTTTAGATATGTTCTGTCTGAATTTTTCTTCCGGCATTGTTCCAACATCCTGTAGGACCAATCTGGTATATGTTTGTATACTAGCAACTGTATGTTGAGGGTCAAATGTGCTCTTATTTTTAAATGTAGTTCCCCGATCTTGTTGTTCCATTTTTTTTAAATGATCCTTCAGCTTCAAATTTCTTTTAAATTTCTGAATGTCCAACCATGTGTTAAATTTGTCTGGTCCTTGAGTAGGGACAAAAGTCAACCCTCTGTTAAGAAGTGTCTGTTCTGCTTCTGTAAGTACCCGGTCAGACAGGTTCAGTACTATATTCTCCTTATTCGTCCACGTCGTGGAGGTCTTCCAGCAGGTCCCACTCCTTCTTGGATGTGGTCTTCTTCCTTTTTTCGGTGGCTTGATCTTGTAATCACCCCTAAAAAATGAGACTGTGATGTTGAGGGACCAGTATATTCATGCATCAATGGGGTGTCGGTATCAGAGCCTGAACTCGTATCAACCGTATTGAGTTGTCTCCTGGTATATACCCTCTGACGGCGAGGATGTCTTGGTCTAAAACTTTGCCTTTCTTCAAGGCTCAGGATCCATTTATATACCTGTCTCTCCCTGTAATCCTCAATGGCTTGTTGTAGTTTTTTATTCTTAAAGGCCACTAAGGAGTCCTTATATTCTTTCACCTGCTGTGCAAGCTTATTAAGCCAATTTTCACTCTGATCTTGTTGTAGAGTAGGGCCCTTAGTAGTATCAAAAAGAACAATTTCTTCTTTAACTTTGTTGAGTAGATCTCTAACTTCTTCAAACACCAACAATAATAAATCTAAGGAGCACTTATTCAACACAGCACACCATTTTTTGCAGAAGTCACGGTTATTCCTTCCAATCGTGGGTACATTGTGTATCCTAAAGCCTTTAGGAATCATCTTCTGCTTGTAGTATTCAGACAAGTAGACACCATGTAGGTGTAGATCAACTTCCCTTTTCTTAAGCTTTAATAGATTCAAATAGATAGTTTGAGTAGATTCTGTGTCTGTTGTAATATCCTCATGTTCAAATAGGATCCTTGCTGCGTCAACCTCTGTCAAGGAGAGTGTTTCTGCTCCCTCTACATCAGGTGGTGCTGTAATATACAGGCCCTGTGTGGCACTAATCAATACAGGTGTATCCATGTTCCACAATGTGGTGTAAGTGTCACCCAGGTGACCCCTAAGTGGTGGTGACTGAAGAGGAGGAAGGCTGCGGGGCAGTGGGTGCTACAAAAATACAAATAAACACCAAGTAGCACACTCTCACTCGCCAACAAAAACTCCAGACCAGGGTGCTCAAAAAATATTCATCAACGTCCAATAATAAGCACTCTCTGGGTTTAAACACAGCAAATTTTAATAAGCAGTGACGTTTCGGGGCATTCACCCCTTCCTCAGACAACCAAAATTGTGATACAAACAGTGTTAAATACCCAACAAACCCTCCCCCATCTCAGTTAGACCAATCACCCAAATAGGAGATGATGTATACAAATCATTAATAAAACATTAACCATCATCAATATTTCATCAAGTATGTGCAAGTAATTCATCAATTCAAGTACTAATCAATAAGTCATCATACCTCTTATCATAAAAAAGTGAAACCTAACGTTTTAAGCAGTGACATATTAAAAATGGACATGGATCTGTATAGTAAATAAAATAAAATACAATAACAGTTGATTAAGCAGCAATAGGAAGGACACAAACTTAAGATTCACACATAGTGCCATGAGAAAAGGAACCGATCAAATAAAAATGAGCAATATACATAACAATACGAAAAAGCCGCCATTACTTACCACGCTAACTTCAGCGTGTTCGGCGGTGGGCGTGGTCACCCTCCGTGTTCAAAGCATTACTCTGCTCATGTGACTAGAAACTGGTCAATCACCAAACGGAGGTAGGCGTTGTCATGGCAACCCGCATATTCAAAGACTTCCTATCAACGCCTGTCAGCATAGATTATCAGCAAGTTGCCATGGCAACGTCAAACAAGGCATAGAAATTGCACTAGGTGGGTAATGAATGTTTATCACTGGCCATCAATATAAAAGCACCTCTTGTCTAATACAGCAGAGCCTCTACTGTTAGTCACACAAACCTCAGCATATTCGGCGGTGGGCGTGGTCTCCCATCGTGATCAAAAGCACTACTTAGCTCATGTGACCAGAGACTGGTCAATCACCGTGCTGTGTTAAGCAATGTCATGGCAAACCGTACAGAAACAACATGTTCAACGCCTCTAAGCGTAACCTATCCACTAGCTGTCATGGCAACGTCCAACACAACACTGTGACCACACTAAATAAACTGAACGATATATTAACTGGCCACCAATATAAAAGCCCATCAAGTCTAATGTGCCATGTACTCACAGAACAAGCATGCAGCAGCAGCTAGACAGAACATCCACTATTATCAAAGTACACAAAATAAATGTGCAACATTACCACTTGCGCTCTAAACACATACAGCCCATCCAAATTGTACAAGTGACATAATACATGTATACTCACAAAACGATCTATTGTGACTTCCATACAATGTAAAAATAGAGGTCATGAGTAATGGACCTCCAACAGTCATAGGATGGGGGGGCACTCAGCAAAGATGTGATTGACCAGTTTCTAGTCACATGAACAGAGTAATGCTTTGAACACGGAGGGTGACCACGCCCACCGCCGAACATTCTGAAGTTAGCGTGGTAAGTAATGGCGGCTTTTTCGTATTGTTATGTATACTGCTCATTTTTATTTGATCTGTTCCTTTTCTCATGGCACTATATGTGAGTCTTAAGTTTGTGTCCTTCCTATTGCTGCTTAATCAACTGTTATTGTATTTTATTTGATTTATTATACAGATCCATGTCCATTTTTAATATGTCACTGCTTAAAACATTAGGTTTCACTTTTTTATGATAAGAGGTATGATGACTTATTGATTGGACTTGAATTGATGAATTACTTGCACATACTTTCATTGGGTATTTAACACTGTTTGTATCACAATTTTGGTTGTCTGAGGAAGGGGTGAATGCCCCGAAACATCACTGCTTATTAAAATTTGCTGTGTTTAAACCCAGAGAGTGCTTATTATTGGACCTTGATGAATATTTTTGAGCACCCTGGTCTGTAGTTTTTGTTGGCGAGTGAGAGTGTGCTACTTTGTGTTTATTTGTATTTTTGTAGCACCCACTGCCCCGCAGCCTTCCTCCTTTTCAGTCACCACCACTTAGGGGTCACCTGGGTGACACTTACAACACATTGTGGAACATGGATACACCTGTATTGATTAGTGCCTCACAGGGCCTGTCTATTACAGCACCACCTGATGTAGAGGGAGCAGAAACACTCTCTTTGACAGAGGTTGACGCAGCAAGGATCCTATTTGAACATGAGGATATTACAACAGACACAGAATCTACTCAAACTATCTATTTGAATCTATTAAAGCTTAAGAAAAGGGAAGTTGATCTACACCTACATGGTGTCTACTTGTCTGAATACTACAAGAAGAAGATGATTCCTAAAGGCTTTAGGATACACAATGTACCCACGATTGGAAGGAATAACAGTGACTTCTGCAAAAAATGGTGTACTGTGTTTAATAAGTGCTCCTTAGATTTATTATTGTTGGTGGTTGAAGAAGTTAGAGCTCTACTCAACAAAGTTAAAGAAGAAATTGTTCTTTTTGATACTACTAAGGGCCCGACTCTACAACAAGATCAGAGTGAAAATTGGCTTAATAAGCTTGCACAGCAGGTGAAAGAATATAAGGACTCCTTAGTGGCCTTTAAGAATAAAAAACTACAACAAGTCATTGAGGATTACAGGGAGAGACAGGTATATAAATGGATCCTGAGCCCTGAAGAAAGGCAAAGTTTTAGACCTAAGACGTCCTCACCGTCAGAGGGTATATACCAGGAGACAACTCAATACGGTTGATACGAGTTCAGGCTCTGATACCGACACCCCATTGATGCATGAATATACTGGTCCCTCAACATCACAGTCTCATTTTTTAGGGGTGACTACAAGATCAAGCCACCGAAAAAAGGAAGAAGACCACATCCAAGAAGGAGTGGGACCTGCTGGAAGGCCTCCATGACGTGGACGAATAAGGAGAATATAGTACTGAACCTGTCTGACCGGGTACTTACAGAAGCCGAACAGACACTTCTTAACAGAGGGTTGACTTTTGTCCCTACTCAAGGACCAGACAAATTTAACACATGGTTGGACATTCAGAAATTAAAAAGAAATTTGAAGCTGAAGGATCATTTCAAAAAAATGGAACAACAAGATCGGGGAACTACATTTAAAAATAAGAGCACATTTGACCCTCAACATACAGCTGCTAGTATACAAACATATACCAGATTGGTCCTACAGGATGTTGGAACAATGCCAGAAGAAAAAATTCAGACAGAACATATCTAAATAGGAATGAATAGCAATCAAAAGTTTGTCACAAGATCCCAGCATAGTGATCCGCAAAGCGGATAAAGGTGGGGCCATTGTGGTTCTGAATTACAAAGATTATAGAGAAGAAATCCTCTCACAGTTGGATGATAACCTGGTATATCTTCCGCTACCAAGAGATCCCACTAACCAATTTCAAGATATAATTGAGACAACTTTACTTGAAGGTGTGATAGAAGGTTGGATCAACAAGGATACGTATGATTGGCTGCAAGTGTCATATCCCATCTGCCCCATACTATACACCCTCCCTAAAGTGCACAAGGGATTGTAAAAACCGCCTGGACGTCCGATTGTGTCTGCAAGAGGGTCCCTGTTGAGTCCATTGACACAGTGGGTTGATTCATTTCTTCAACCTTTGGTTTGACATATGAGATCATATGTGAAGGATTCAACTGATGTATTGGGTCATCTCTCACGATCACAAGATATCTCGGATGATGATTACTTGGTATCTATGGATGTTACATGTCTGTACACCATCATCCCACATCAGGAAGGGATGATGGCAGTTGAAGATGCTCTTTTAAGATACTCATATGTAGGACCCAGTAGTAATTACATCATCAAGATTCTGAAGTTATGTCTAACGCTGAATTTTTTCAGGTTTGAGTCTAACTACTACCAACAAGTCCTGGGGACTGCCATGGGGTTGAACATGGCCCCCTCTTATGCAAACTTATATATGGAACACTATAAAACCAAGATAATGAAAGTGTATGAATGCCCTGAAATCATCAAATATATGAGATACATTGATGATGTCCTACTTGGGTGGAGGGGTACAGAAGAGCATTTGAACAGCTGGGTACAGAACCTCAACAATCTCCCTTTTCCGGTGAAATTCAAGATGGTGGTGAACAAAGAGTCCATTGACTTTCTAGACTTGAGAATCTTTAAGGATAATGGCCAATTGGAGACTACTATGTATCAGAAACCTACTGACAGGAATTCCCTCCTGCTGGCAAGTAGCAGCCATCTGAGATCTCTCATCAAGGCTATTCCATTAGCACAACTATATAGGGTAGTGAGGAACAACTCTGTACAAGAAAAAGCTAAAGCCCAATTGGATGAGATGTCCATCAAATTCCTACACAGAGGTTATACTTATGATGCTATTCAACGAGCACATAATATAGCCAACGTGTATGACTTGTATCACCACGTATACACCAAATGTTGGGATCTTTGCCAAGTCGATAAAGGACCATTGGGATCTACTGGCATCGGATCATGAATTACCATTTAAAGAAATTCCTCCACCTCGGATAGGTTATAAAAGAGGATGCAACCTACAAGATTTACTCATGAACACCAACCCAAGACATGCATACACCAAGGATACCTGGTTACAATCTAAGAGATTGGGGTGTTTTAAGTGTCTAGGGTGTACAACATGTAACTCTATGATACAAAGTAGAACATTCCACCACCCACACACTAATAAGTGTTT
Organism: Bombina bombina; assembly: GCF_027579735.1. Lineage (NCBI taxonomy): Eukaryota > Metazoa > Chordata > Amphibia > Anura > Bombinatoridae > Bombina > Bombina bombina. Next base: position 1,148,021,264 of record NC_069500.1, on the reverse strand, counting down.
TAAAATTCAACACCATTTGACGTGCTCCACACCATATGTGGTTTACCTTTTGAATTGCACATGTTGAATTTACTACGTTGGAAAGACGGATGATGATATAAAAAAAAGAATGGCGAACCATAGGAGTGCCATTAGAACTGCACTAAAAGAGGGCGTATCGGAACAACCTGTGGCACGCCACTTTGTACAGATGAACCACACAGTGAAGGACTTACGCTTTATCTTAATTGATCACGTACCACCACTAAGAAGAGGGGGAACAGAAAGAAGAGACTGTTACAAGTTGAAACTAAATGGATCCATAGACTGAAAACAGTGCAACCTGGCGGATTAAATGCCAATGTGGACTGGCATTGTTTTCTTTAACATCTTTTTATGTTGATGCTGTTGGGACACTGAGAGGCCATACTCTTCTTGTTCTACTGAGAGTCCACGAATCTGTGGTATATTGAGAGTTCACGTTAAATCCATTGTGCCTTGTTGGCACACCGAATGTCCACGCTATACCCATTATTTTCCTGCCATGCTCCTGGAGACATGAGGGTATGTCTTATACCCTTATTAGATCTGCTACATATGTATATAGAATGCGATTAGAAGTATTTGCTATAGGGATGTTGAACCTGTATGAGATTTGCCTGATGTAGATATGTATGAGGGTATTGAGCCTATGATAAGATATCTCTCTAGCTACTGTTATGGCTCTGGTGGTTGGTCATCTACTTTTAGATATAGAGAGCAAAGAGAGAGAGCGCCTGATAGTGTAATATCGTCAAGGTCAAGCAAGGTACAGGTTTAAAAAAAAATCTCTGCCAAATGGATACTCACAAAGAGCTTGGCACTCGCAAGTAGTGCATGTAGGCGGGCTGACCTTTATACAGTAGTCAGTACACTGAATCTATGGTGGTCGTATCAGAAATCTGTAGTGATAGAAACAGAAAACACAGAAGACCAATAGTGCAATATCGTCTGGAAAAATTTCCCCAGTTATTTTTGAGGTAAAATTTTTCATACCAGATGGTATATATTTGCAAGTATTACAGCCTCTTTTTCCACATTTGTAGACTCCTATATGACTAAGAAAATTAGTGTTATTATTGGAATTTTTGTTGCAAAAAATGTGTTTCACTTTTTTACTGGGAGCTAGCTTACTCCTCAGAGTCGGAGCCCTGGTGTATACGATTTTTGGATAACTATCTACTAAATTTTTTAAAATGGGTCTCTGAGTATTATTGGCCAATGTTTGTTAAGAATATGTCTTATCTGTTTATAATTGTTATTGTATTGGGTGATAAACAATGGTTTTGCTGAAAAATTATCATTCTCTCTTTTTTTGTTATGAGTCTTATTTTTGTTAAGTAAAGTATCCCTATCTAGAGATCTAGCCTTGTCTCTACAGGTTGTCAAAAGGTCATTAGGATAACCTTTGTCAAGGAACCTTTGATAGATGATTTCACTCTGCAGATCAAAGGATTCTAGCGATGAACAATTACGTCGAATTCTTTCGAATTGACTGTAGGGGATGTTTGATAACCAGTTTATATGATGATTACTTTTGAAATTTAAATAACTATTGCTGTCTACTTTCTTGAAAAATGTTTTTGAACAAAGATTTCCTAACTGGTCCCAACTTAGTGTCAAATCTAAAAAGTCTATTGTCTGCTTATTTATATCAGCAGTGAATGACAAACCAAAATCATTTTGGTTAAGGGAAGCAGCAAACAGTGTTGCTGAGGGAAGGTCACCTCGCCATTCAAACACACACGCCGGTGAGCAGAGGACAAGCCTAGACCGATAACAGCTACAGCCACCAACTACAGCTATTAACCATCAGCGCGCTGACTGCTGTATGAAGGTCAGCCTGCCTTAATGCACTACTTGGGAGTGCCAACTCCATTGTGAGTATACACCTTGCTGACCCTGTATCCTATGCTGTGTTCATTTTGGTTCCAGACGATATTGCACTATTGGTCTTCTGTGTTTTCTGTTTCTATCACTACAGATTTCTGATACGACCACCATAGATTCAGTGTACTGACTACTGTATAAAGGTCAGCCCGCCTACATGCACTACTTGCGAGTGCCAAGCTCTTTGTGAGTATCCATTTGGCAGAGATTTTTTTTTAAACCTGTACCTTGCTTGACCTTGACGATATTACACTATCAGGCGCTCTCTCTCTTTGCTCTCTATTTTTTCAGTTCTACCGACTTACCACCGGTTTGGAGTGAAGCAGCCTTCCAGAATTATTGATTTCAACAATTGCATCTATCTATCAATGACTCTGCACTATATGTGAAATCGTTTGTAATGTTTTTTATATATTTTCTGATTTTATTCCACCTATTTTATTTCATCTATTTTCAATAGAAATAACATTATATCACTTGATTTATATCGTACATTTTTTAGGAGTTGAAGTTTTTGTGAAATACACGTCATTGTTTATGTAAAGTCACTTATCTATTTTTCCTGAACTATACAGTTCCTTAGGTACACTCTTGCAAAAGGATATCCTATATACTTTTTTGAACGATTCTTTATACCATTTTGCACCATCCACTCCACATATATTTTTTTGCACATAATAGTATATTAATATAGCGCACCCTATTGTATGATTTTATATCGTACATTTTTTTCTTGTACTTTTAGATATATTTCTTTAAATTATAGGTGTTATGGTTACATATTTGTGGTGTATGGTATATCCACTATAGCATGGATCTTTGACATAATGATTACCCTATTGGGACCTCAGTGGTTGTTAGGGAGCCTATGCTGAGTGCCCCCCATCCTATGACTGTTGGAGGTCCATTACTCATGACCTCTATTTTTACATTGTATGGAAGTCACAATAGATCGTTTTGTGAGTATGCATGTATTATGTCACTTGCACAATTTGGATGGGCTGTATGGGTTTAGAGCGCAAGTGGTAACGTTGCCCATTTATTTTGTATACTTTGATAATAGTGGATGTTCTGTCTAGCTGCTGCTGCATGCTTGTTCTGTGAGTACATGGCACATTAGACTTGATGGGCTTTTATATTTGTGGCCAGTTAATATATCGTTCAGCTTATTTAGTGTGGTCACAGTGTTATGTTTGACGTTGCCATCACAGCAAAGGGGAGAGAGCATAAAAGAGAGGGGGGGAGAGAGAGAGAGCAAAAGAGAGCCAGAAGAGAGAGACAAAAGAGAGGGGGGAGAGAGAGAGCAAAAGAGAGGAGGGGGATAGAGCAAAAGAGAGGGGAGAGAGAGAGAGCGCAAATGAGAGGGGGAGAGAGAGTAAAGAGAGGGGGAGAGAGAGTGGGGGGAAGAGAGAGAGCAAGAGAGGGGGAGAGGGAGCAAAAGAGAGTTGGGGAGAGAGGGAGAGAGAGAGAGAGCAAAAGAAAGGGAGGAGAGAGCACAAAAGAGAGGGGGGAGAGAGTGCAAAAGAGAGGGGGGAAAGAGAGAGAGCAAGAGAGGGGGAGAGAGAGAACAAAAGAGAGGGGGGAGAGAGCAAAAGAGAGGGAGAGAGAGAAAGAGCAAAAGAGAGGATGGGGAGAGAGAGAGAGAGCAAAAGAGAGGGGGAGAGAGCAAAAGAGATGGGGAGAGAGTGCAAAAGAGAGGGGGAGAGAGAGCACAAAAGAGAGGGGGAGATAGAGAGAGCAAAAGAGAGGGGGGAGAGAGAGCAAAAGAGAGGGGGGAGAGAGAGCAAAAGAGAGGGGGAGAGAGAGAAAAAGAGAGGGGGAGAGAGTGCAAAAGAGAGGGGGGGGAGAGAGAGCAAAAGAGGGGGGAGAGAGAGCAAAAGAGAGGGGCAGAGAGAGAGAGCAAAACAGAGGGAGGAGAGAGCACAAAAGAGAGGGGGGAGAGAGAGTGTGCAAAAGAGAGGGGGGAAAGAGAGAGAGCAAGAGAGGGGGAGAGAGAACACAAAAGAGAGGGGGGAGAGAGCAAAAGAGAGGGGGAGAGAGAGCAAAAGAATGGATGGGGAGAGAAAGCAAAAGAGAGGGGGGGAGAGAGCAAAAGAGAGGGGGAGAGAGAGAGCAAAAGAGAGGGGGGAGATAGAGCAAAAGAGAAGGGGAGAGAGCGCAAAAGAGAAGGGGGAGAGAGCGCAAAAGAGAGGGGGGAGAGAGTGCAAAAGAGGGGGGAGAGAGAGCAAGAGAGGGGGAGAGAGAGCACAAAAGAGAGGGGGAGAGAGCAAAAGAGAAGGGGAGAGAGAGAGCAAAAGAGAAGGGGAGAGAAAGAGCAAAAGAGATGGGGAGAGAGTGTAAAAGAGAGGGGGAGAGAGAGCGCAAAAGAAAGGAGGAGATAGAGAGAGCAAAGAGAGGGGGAGAGAGAGCAAAAGAGAGGGGGGAGAGAGAGCAAAAGAGAGGGGGAGAGAGCGCAAAATAGAGGGGGGAGAGAGCGCAAAAGAGAGGGGGAGATAGAGCAAAAGAGGGGGGAGAGAGAGCAAAAGAGAGGGGGGAGAGAGAGAGAGCAAAAGAGAGGGGAGAAAGAGAGAGCAAAATAGAGGGGGGAGAGAGAGCAAAAGAATGGGGGGGGGAGAGAGAGAGCAAAAGAGAGGGGGGAGAGAGAGAGCAAAAGAGAAGGGGAGAGAGAGAGAGCAAAAGAGATGGGGAGAGAGTGTAAAAGAGAGGGGGAGAGAGAGCGCAAAAGAAAGGAGGAGATAGAGAGAGCAAAAGAGAGGGGGAGAGAGAGCAAAAGAGAGGGGGGAGAGAGAGCAAAAGAGATGGGGAGAGAGCGCAAAATAGAGGGGGGAGAGAGCGCAAAAGAGAGGGGGAGATAGAGCAAAAGAGGGGGGAGAGAGAGCAAAAGAGAGGGGGAGAGAGAGAGAGAGCAAAAGAGAGGGGAGAAAGAGAGAGCAAAATAGAGGGGGGAGAGAGAGCAAAAGAGAGGGGAGAGAGAGCAAAAGAGAGAGTAAAAGAGAGGGGGAGAGAGAAAGCAAAATAAATGGGGGAGAGAGCAAAAGAGAGGAGGAGAGAGCAAAAGAGAGGGAAGAGAGAGCAAAAGAGGGGGAGAGAGAGAGCAAAAGAGAGGGGGGGAGAGAGAGCAAAAGAGAGGGGAAGAGGGGGAGAGAGAGCAAAAAAGATGGGGGAGAGAGAGAACAAAAGAGAGGGGGAGAGAGAGCAAAAGAGAGGGGGATAGAGAGAGAGCTCAGAAGAGAGGAGGGAGAGAGCAAAATATAAGGGGTAGAGAGAGACCAAAAGAGGGGGGAGAGAGAGAGAGCAAAAGAGAAGGGGGAGAGAGAGAGCAAAAAAAAGGAGGGGAGAGAGAGATAACAAAAGAGAGGGGGAGAGAGCAAAAGAGAGGGGGAAGAGAGAGAGCAAAATAGAGGGGGAGAGAGAGAGAGCAAAAGAGAGGGGGGAGAGAGAGCAAAAGAAAGAGGAGAGAGAGAGAGCAAAATAGAGGGGGGAGAGAGAGAGAGCAAAAGAGAGGGGGGAGAGAGAGCCAAAGAGAGGGGGGGAGAGAGAGAGCCAAAGAGAGGGGGAGAAAGAGCAAAAAAGAGGGAGGGAGAGAATAAAAGAGAGGGGGAGAGAGAGCAAAAGAGAGGGGGAGAGAGAGAGGAAAAGAGAGGGGGATAGAGCACAAAAGAGAGGGGCAGAGAGCAAAAGAGAGGGGAGAGAGAAAGAGAAAAAGAGAGGGGGAGAGAGAGAGCAAAACATTAGGGGGGAGAGAGCAAAAGAAAGAAGGAGACAAAGTAAA